>NW_006238962.1:2347624-2367249 GCF_000226075.1 Solanum tuberosum | reverse complement strand
CATTAATATCATTGTGTTGTTAAAAATCATGTATCCGAAATTTAATAGTGGATACATATACATGTTCAGATACCCCATTACTAAAAATATAACTCGGATCTTAATTAAGATTACTACTTATTTGATACACATGTTTCAAGGGCTATATCAAATTAATATTGGTACTACCACATCCATATCACAGTAACCAAAGAAAGTCTTAGAAGAACACCAGCAAACAAAAACTCTCTACAATATTCCCTTTGATCCTTTTGTGCTGTGGCATAACATAATCAAAACTAAGATCCATTTCTTTCGGAGACAAACAATCAAGACCCACTATGAATTGAAAGTTTTCTTTGTAGCAGTTACTATGATGGAACTCGTGATAAATGAACAATATAAAATAATATTTGAGTTCAAGAGAATTTGTGGTGATGATATCTTGAGAAGAAGAGAGTAGATTAACTATTGTTGAAATGAAATTGTAAGGTGAAATTCTTGAATTAGAAAGGAGGAGACATAATTGAGTGATAAACATGGGAGGGGAGAATTAAGAGATAGTGGTTGATTTGGAGTGAAAGAGTTATTTAAGCAGATAATTAATCAATAATAGTTTTAAGGGATGTGGGTATCTAATAGTATTTTCAAATAATATATTAATATATGGTATAAAATACTAAAAGTGGTAATATATGTAATTGTTTAAAAGTAAAGATAATATTAGTATATATAGTAGTGATGTATGTCTAATAAGGTAGTTTATCCTCTTTTTTTCCCTTATTCATACGTTTTTCAACAATTCTCTTTCGTATTTTTTTTTTAAAAATAAAATAAAATTCTCTCTCATCTAATTTCCTCTTCCAACTGTTCTTCATTTTTTCATCTTCCGCTTCTCTCTCTTCCGTAGCTTTCATTTTTTTTCACAAATTCGTGATTTGTTTACATGTTTGAAATTTTGTAGATTGTAGTAATCTACATTGACATTTATACATCATATATTGTTTGATTTTTTATACATTCATATTTAATAATTCAAAATTTTGCTTATAGGGTTACTAATACACAAGTGAATACGATTTGGATTTGGATTTGGTGAACAAAAAATGGGAAAAAAGGAACATAGCAGACAAAGAAGAAGAAAAAAGAGAGAGTCAGAGAAGAAGGTTGCAAAATTGTATTCATACCAGAATCATATTCATATTAATTTTTGTTTGTTAATTGTTTTCTTTTACTCAACATTTGTATTTTTATTAAGAATACAGATTCAGATTTGGATTTGGTGAACAAAAAATCTGAAAAAAAGAACATAGCAGACGAAGAAGAAGAAGAAAGAGAGAGTCAGAGAAGAAGGTTACAAAAATTGTATTCATACTAGAATCGTATTCATATTAATTTTTGTTTGTTCATTGTTTTCTTTTACTCAACATTTGTATTTTTATTAAGAACATTGTATTTCTTTTTTTAGTTTGTAGTCATTCCAATAGGTATGCCAGACGGATTTGTAATTTCTAAGCTATATGTATCCTATTTTTTTCACAATCAATCTGTATTTTTTTTAGAATATTGTATCATTCCTCAACAAACTGTATTATTTCCACTATGTATGCTATTTTTTTTCCAGAATTTTGTATCCCTATTTCATTCACAATCAATTTGTATTTATTTTTAGAATATTGTATCATTCCTCAACAAATTGTGTTGTTTCCACTGTGTATGCTATTTTTTTTTCCAGAATCTTATATCCTTTGATAAATCATATTTATATGTAATGATTAGATTATATTGGGATACAATCAGTAATATTTTTGTAATACAAATTAAAGAAAAAAATATTTGGTAGTGTCTGAGATACAATTTTTAGTTTTCATTATGAAAGTAAAATACTAATTTTAATTTGAATGGTAAAGTGAGCAATACATTAACTAATGAGAATTTTAAGTGATATGTTCCTTTTTTTTGTTAAAAAGTACTATCTTCCTGATTTTCTCCTTTCTGTTATTAAATAATTGTATTCTTGCAAATCAAACAAATAAAAAAATACATAAATCAGATACATAACAAACTAAAATATTGACATTTTAAATAAATATTGAAAGTATGGCTAAGGTTTCCTATTAAATATCAAAATATTGACATTTTGAAAATTTTCCTAAAATGTCTCATATATACCCTTACCGTTATACAAATGACTCATATATACCCTTACCGTTACAAAAGGAGCTCACATATACCCTTCATCTAACGGAAGTGAAAAAATAGTTTTAAATTTATTTTGTTGACTTTAATTTTTTTTTAAAATCATGTAAGAAATATATATGATCCTTCTAGCAAAGTTCAAGGTTTATTTTAATTTCTTTTCATACAAAAATTATTTTTTGACTTCTTTGATTAACATTATTTGAATTTCTTATTCTTTCTTTTTCTTTCATCCTTTAGCGTAAAGAAAAAAATTGAAACTAATTTTTTTGCGGCTATATTGTAATTTAGTTTTTATATTTGTAAAAAAAATGGGGCATCTATAATAAATTTTACAAGAAAATTAGTGAAACAAAAAAAAAATTTACCATCAAAATAATAAATTTATATTAGTCGAAACAAAAAGTCAAAAAAAGTTGTGTGAGGAGGATCATATATACCTCATATGGATTATATTTTTTTCAAAAAGAATAACTAAAAACTTAAATTTAAATTAATTTTTTCACTTCTATTAGAGGAAAAGGGTATATGTGAGTCAATTGTATAACAATAGGGGTATTTATGAGTCACTTTCATAACGAGGGGTATATCAACTCTAAATGACAAAATTGAGGGGTATATCAAATCATTTTCCCTTATCAAAATGTTAGAGTAAAAATATGTCTAGTCTATTTTTGTTTCAAATATATGCAATGCATAGTCTATTAATGTTTAAATTATATTTTAAACTCTCAATTATCTAGAAGTAAAGTAGAGCATGGCATCATTATTAATGGATTAAAGGTCTATTAAAATTGAACACAAGTTTACGTGTGCAATTGAATGTTTAATGAAGAGGAAAGAATGGACATTTTTTGGAATTGTTGATAAGGTTCAAATAACAAAAGCAAAAAAGACATTTTTTTAAAACAAATTGATCTTGCAAAATGTTTTAAGATCACATTACCCTCAAACTTTTTACTTAATGTCCAAAAAAACTGACATATTGAAATCGTATCTTTTAATTTAATATATATAAAAAATAACAATAAAGCAGGACAATATTTTTCATTCACGTATTTGAAATTGACATGTTAAAATCATATTTTCTAATATATAGAAAAACAACAATAAAATAGAATAATATTTTGCGTTCACGTATCTGAATTTTTGTATAAGTGAATTCATGGACTTTATTGGATTATTTCTTCTGACTAAGCGTATGAACCATGAATTGTTCTAATAAGACAATTTAGTCAATCCTTTGTTTAAAAGAATTAGTCCTTGTCTATCTTCTCAAGTACTTTGGAATTTCTAAAGGTTCATATGCTTATTACACATTTTCACAACTTTATTAAAACTAATTCTGGACACGTGCTTTGCATGCGAGTCTCACGAAAATATTATATGGGGTATGAGTTATATATTAAAATCACATTGTGAATTTACTTTCACTTTCGATTGTAATTTATAAATATGTAAAATTTATTTTAAAGAATTTAAAAATATTCTATTTGAACTCATGAAATGACATAAAATAATTAGATATTTAACCTATTCCAATCATGATTCATAAGTAAACATACATTTCAAAATGGTGAATACATGTGAAAATGCTTTCTTGTCAAAAATTCAAAAAATAAATATGAAATGTTTATTTAAGGAAATAGAAGAAACATATTTTTTTTTTATTAAACTTACTGATCAAAGAGAGCATGGAAAAATAATTCTTTAGTGGCTTGACTTCATCCTTGCATTCATTGTTTCACAAGTTATGTTTTATCAAATAATCCATGAACATCCCCATATATATAATTGTTAACAATTATTTTGAAGTTGACAATAATAATGTGAAATAAGTGTCATCAAGATAACTCTTCAGTTTTGAAATGCTTGGTCTTCCGCTGACAACCTACTCAAGCTATTTCATCCATTGAGTGACTTTCTATCTTCCATTATATCTTTATTACATAATATAATGCATATGTGAATACCTTAGAATTATTCCCATTTATATCTAGTTTAGTATTTAGTTATTATAATATATTTTTTAGATTTTGTACATAAAAAAAATATTTAAATGAATCCAACTTTGAAGAATGAGTTTCCCACTTTTAATAATATATATATATGATGATGTCCCAAGAAAAAAAAGAATTCAAACAAAACGATTTCCTCAATATAGCTTAACTCTGTCAAGTCTGTACGAGTAGTGAATAAGTATATATCTTCATAGGACTATTTGGATGTACAATTCAATTTCGATAGTAGTATTTCATTTCAGTTGCACAAGGTCAAGGCTTCCAATTTAAGGAATGATAAACTTTCTAACTTTATGAATTGGTCTTCTGCACACTGGGCACAACCTATTATCAACATCCATGATCCTGCAGGAAACTACACTCATGAGAATCTTCATAACCTTTTTTTTTAAAATTTGTGAAAAGTAATTGAGACCTATATTGCTCGAACTTTTTAAAAATGCTCCTAGTTGATCCCGAATCCTCTAAATATACTCTCTTTTGGAGGATCGTACATTATTGATGAAATGTACACATTCATGAGAAGTATGACACTTTTGGGGCTTGAATTTATGAAGCCAATGTTGTACGTGTGATTTTCCTCAATTCTGTGTGCTTCTTCGATACATTTAACCGATATGGGATTAGTTCAAGATTGTAAGGAATTCTATTACAATCAACTAGAAACAAAAGAAAACAAGAAGAGTGTTAACTCTAGCCAAGAGTTTGTAAGTTGCACGCGTTATTTTCTTGTTTGTTACTCTGTCAGTTTCAATTCATATGATACTCTTTCCTTTTTGGGACGTTCCAAAAATATTCAACCATTCTACTTATGTAGAACTTTCAAATACTGAAATTCATTCATCTTACTAACTCTAATGAAGTATTCTCTTCCGTCAATCTAAGTATATTATATAAGTCGTATTAACATCCTAAACTCACGGACAAGTCAAACACCATCACATAGTACATTGTTATAGAAAATGTATAATTTTGCAACTTCAAGCTGTTACAATCTGCAGTTCCTTTAAATGAAGAATCAAAATGCACAACATTTACTTTTGTTTATTATTAGTTAGGTATATCCTACTTATAGTGCCGACTAATTTAAGTATTAATGGTGAATCAAGTTGCCACCAAAACCTCCTTTTAGTGGCAACTAATATAGGGATGACCAAAATTGTCAGTAAAAACATACTTTCATCTACAACTTAAATAAGCATTAGTACTTGACAAAGACTTCCTCATATTCACCTAATTTATAAAAAGATAGTTCAATGTATAAAGTATTATGAGTTAGCAAGATTCGAAGAAAGGTAAATAGCGACGACAATTATGAGTATTAACAGCGACTAATTTTGCCACATTTTTTTTTTTGGTGGCGACTGTTATGAGTATTAGCAGCGACTAATTTGCCACTATAAGTATCTTTTAGTGGCGACTATTCTTGTCACTAAAACACACTTCTAGTGGCGACTATTATAAGTATTACCGGCGACTATTCTTGTCACTAAAACTTATTTTTATTGGCGACTGGTATGACTATTAGCGGCGACTGTTCTTGTCGCTAAAACATTCTTTTAGTGGCGACGGTTATGACTATTAGCGGCGACTATTCTTGTCACTAAAATATTCTTTTAGTGGCGTTTATTATAGGTATTAGCGGCGACTATGCTTGTCACTAAAACACTCTTTTAGTGGCGATTGTTATAACTATTAGCGGCGACTATTCTTTTCACTAAAACTTACTTTTACTGGCGACTATGCTTGTCACTAAAAACACTCTTTTAGTGGCAACTGTTATAACTATTAGTGGCGACTATTCTTTTCGCTAAAACTTACTTTTAGTGATGACTATTATAGGTATTAGCGGCGACTATGCGAGTAACTAAAACACTCTTTTAGTGGCGACGTTATGACTATTAGCGGCGACTATCCTTGTCACTAAAACTTACTTTTAGTAGCGACTATTATAACTATTAGTGGTGCTATGCTTGTCACTAAAACACTCTTTTAGTGGCGACTGTTATGACTTTTAGTAGAGGGAGTGTAGGAAAAAAAAAATCAATTTTGGATGAAAAATAATTTCTAGAAATCATGGTGTAGAGAGAAACGCACTTTCTTAAACTTCGTGTAAAATCAAAATCAAACAAACAAATTGAAACATATGAAATAATATAGGATTTTATTTAGCAAAAGGGTCAAAAAACACACCTCTACTTTTGTTTATTATTAGTTAGGTTTATCCTTCGTTATACTATCGGACCAAATATACCCTCATTGTTATGAAAGTAAATGGACAAAATTTCCCAAAGACTCCCCATGAGCCACTTTTTCGAAGGGTCAGCTCATACATCGGTTTACCGAAATAACCTCTGCTCTCCCACTTCCTTCTATTCAAAAGGTAAGCAACCCTTGAACAAAAATACCCAATTTTATAAACGAAAGTAGAAGGGTATTTTAGACCATTTTTCTTTTTATGAAAAGGGTCAAAAATACCCTCAAACTATGTGAAATAGACCACTTATACTGTCCATTTCATTTTGGGATCAAAATACCCTCGCTGTTATTCCAAGAGATCACAAATATCCTTAAGAGTTAATTATCCAATTTTTTAGTGATGTGGCAAGCCACATGAGACTAATCTCTCCACCTAAGCATTGCCAACTTGGATTCACTACAAAAGAACTAAACCTTTAGTGGCGATAAAAGTCGCCACCACATCCCAAAATATTACCACTAAAGGTTATGAGTGATTTTTAGTATATATTTTTTTTATTGAAAAAATATGATAATTAATTTTTGGTTGCAACTTAATTTTCTAAAATAAATAACATGCATTGTCAATATTAAAAACATCCAATATTATTACGAAAATCATCAAAATTACTTCTCGATTCAAATCTCCTACTACATATTTACATATGACATAAAAATAAAATATATAGTGTCTCCAAACTCCTCCTTGATCGATATCATTTGTGATTTTTTTAAAATAATGAAGAAAAAACACAAAATTAGAATTTAATGTTAAAAATCAGTTAAAACCTTTAGTGACGATATTTTGGGCTTTTGTGGCGACTTGTGTCACCGCTAAAGGTCTAATTATTTTTTAATGAATCCTAGTTGGCAATGCTTAGGTGGAAGGATTAGTCTCATTTGACTTGTCACGTCACTAAAAATTTGGGGTGTTAAATCTTGAGGGTAATTGTGATCTCTTAAGATAACGACGGGGGAATTTTTTATCTCAAAATATAACAAAGGATATAAGTGATCTATTTCGCATAGTTTAGGGACAATTTGACCCTTTTCTGTTCTTTTTATTCAATTATGGGGTGTGATTTTCCCTATGGACCAAAAAGTGTAGTCCTAGTACCAAAAAAAAGAGAGGGAAACTCAAAAATGGAGGGAACAATAATATATTTTTTTAAGATTTCAAAACAAATAAAATGCTGAGCTGTTTCTACCCTTTAAACATTGGCCATCACTGTTCCCTATTTCTGGGTTCGATCCAATAAAACTTCACAGTAACATACAGAACTCAGAAGGGGTGTAGAAGGTAACAATGGTGAAAGCGGGAAGCAAAAGAGGTGCAGCAGATGAAGAAGAACCCAATGACGGAGCAGCAGCAGGAGATTATGAGAAGCGAAGGGCTGAGAGAATCAAAGAGAACAAAGAGAGACTACACAAACTTGGCATTCTCGAGCTCACAAAGAACCTAAATCCCCCTTCCAAGAAACTCACCACTCCCCGAATCAGCCGCCAGGCGGTGTCAATTGATGACCCACCTCGCCGCTCTTTTAGGTATTGAGTCTCATCCTTCCTTAATTAGATATTTTGGGTTCGAGTCTGAAAATGAAATAAATTTTGCTAGCTCTATAATCGTCCTTGGGTGTCTCAAAATCGAATTAGTTGGGAGATTTAATGTAGTATCCAACACCGGATGAAAAAGAAATTGGGGCTACAAAGGCCTGATTTAGTGGCTGACCCTGATTTTGATTTTCCAAAAAAAGTAGGAGAAAAGGATGTATTGGGTTGGTTCTTATTGCAGTCTTTAATGGATATAAAATGTTCCCTATATGCTGAAATATGTTTAGTCATAGATATTTTGGTGTTTAATTGGAAATAAATGTAAATAACAACATACTCCGTGTTTGATAGAGTGCATGTAAGCCTTACCACTACGAGTTTGAGGTAGAGAGGTTGTTTCTGAAAGACCCTTGTTCAAGCAAATCAAAGGAAAAACATGATAGCTAATAGATATGTTTGACTTATTGTGAAAACGGATAAGAAAATTGCAAAGTTTTATGTATATATTTCATGAAATCAAACAAATGCTCGTTTATGCTCAGTTTGTGTATGATGTTTTGTTTTTCCTATGGTCATCTTTTTCATGGAATGTCTTGTGGAGATGTCTTTCATTATAGTAAAACCTTGCCTTTTCTAGTCCGGAAAGATCTTCTTTGTCGAATGATGTTTACATGTTTTTAGGTTGAAGGATAAGCCTCCAGTTAGTTACAAAGAAAAGACGATTCCCAAGACGGATAAGATATCAAAAGAGGATGTAGAGATTAATATAGGAGAAGGTGAAAACACTGAATTCTACACAGAGGAACATGAAAAGCTTTTAGGTGACTGCCAGAATGCTTGGAATCTCTGTGTTGATGGCTATGGTGAAGATGGCCAGCGTGTATATGATCCTGATAATGGCAAGTCATGCCATCAGTGCAGGTGTAAACCTTTGTTCTCATCGTCTGTTTTATGTTGTTCTATTGCTTATTTATTTTTAAGGTACCGATTTATGCAATACATAGAAAACAATTTGCATTTGTGATGTGTTTGATTATGAAATAAGATTTTCCCGAAGATTATTTGGAGTTTGATTTAGTGCGTATTTTTTCGTGACTTGCAATGGACGTTTTTTGAATGTAGCAATGTGCAAGTCACGAAAAGAATTGCATCTTATGGGGTATCTTTGAAGTAGTTTTATAAGTTGTTTGCTTCCAAAATAAATCATTGTCAAGTTTTCTGGAAATACGCTGTATATATACAGATTCTGCTGCTTAAGATATCTAAGGTGAATTATCATTTAGTCATATCTGTTCCTTGAGCACAGTTTCTTAGAATATATATGGCTAATTTAGGCCTCCTTTCATGGGATAGTAAAGATGACCAAAACTATGTTGTCTGATCAGAATATCTCTTCTCCATTTAGTATGACTAATTGAAGCTTTTCTTGTCATTGTGGAAGCTAGGTTAAAGCATGTTGTTTGTTAAGATTGAATATAATATCGTTTTTGAACTTCTCGCATGAATATTGTAAAAGAAATTAGTCCACAAGCATGCATATCAACTTGAATATTCAAATGTGTAATGTGCTGTATTCATCTAGAGTTGAGACCATTTTATTCATGATATTTGTCTTAAAGAACTAGCAAAATAGTTGTTCATCATTAATGCATTTTGCAGTGTTACTCTGATTCGGCATTTACTTTTTCCTATCAGTACTCAGAATTTTGTAAAACAATAAGTTCTGCTGCCAATTTCATGAAAAAACATCATTCTTTCTATGATCGAAATGCAGTCTACTAACCTTTGCTTGTTTCAATTTATTACTTGATGTGAACTCCTAAAAATATTTGATACAATTGCAGGCAGAAAACTCTTGGTCAACGCACTGCGTGCAGCAATTGCAAGCTGGGTCAAGGACAATTCTGTGGAGATTGTCTGTACATGAGGTGATAACTCTTTGATTTCGTCTTAGCTTTTTTTCTGTAGTATTCCCTTTAGTAGCTAACTTTCTATCCTGAATTCATATGACCGTATTGGTGTTACTTCAAAACTACTGTTTCCGATGATCTTACAGTCCATGTGAAATGTCCACGGATCTAATATTTGAGCTTGCACATCATGTAGGTATGGAGAGAACGTCACTGAAACAAATGAAAACGCAAATTGGATTTGCCCTGTCTGCCGAGGAATATGCAATTGCAGTCTATGCAGGCGTGCAAAGGGGTATGCAGCAACTGGTGCAATCTACAGAAAGGTGAACCTCTTTGGCCCTTTTATGCTTGATTCATTCCACCAGTAAAGTCTAGATCGCTTGTCTGATAATTACAAAGAATTCTCTTTTTATGTATATTTAAGTTTGAGTTGAGGATAGAGATTTTCGGGATTGCAGCATTCAATTCTAAGGAAGTTAACATGTTTACAGGTACTGCGTCTTGGTTACAAATCTGTGGCACACTACCTTGTCAAAACTCGAATGCATAGTGACCACGAAGATCTAAGCTCTGCAGATTCACCTTCCAGAAAGAGTATAGTGCCATTCACAGAGTTCACTAATACTCTCTCAACTTCTCAAACTGATGATAACAAAACTTTGAAGGGGGGAGAACGCACACACTGTGACGGTGATGATGCATATTGTGATGAAGAAGATGTCAACGAGTGAAAACAATGATAAAAGATAAGAATGATTTTTTCCTGACAACGACTGAAAGTGGAAAAGACCCTACATGTAAGCATATATTACTAAATTAGCTCGGTTAACAGTAAGCGATCTTTTTTTGTTTGGATATAAACATTTTGTAAGCATTTCAATGGTGGGAAAAGCCTGTATTTTGCTCGTGGCTATTTTGTATCTTTGTTTGACTGATTATGATAACTGAGCACTAACTTAACAGTTTCATTTTTGCCTTGAATCCTTTGAAAGAAAAATTACGACAGGTTTTTGCTTGCTTCTAAAAATTATCTGTAGTATTAGAATCTAATGTAGGAACTGTATCTTTTACTAAGTAGTTTCTAGTTAAATAAATAAATCACTCAACTCATTGTTCACGATCCATTGTTTCAACGAGGCGAAATTAAAGGAAACAAGGTGAGTAACTCTGGTTCTTCAGCATTTCCATGTTTAGACCTGGGGGACGGATGCAAGTAAAACCTTCTTTCTTTGATGGCTTTCTCTTCTTCCACTTTATTTATCAACTCAATGGTTGGAGAAGCTCGTTTATTCGGACGAGTTGAGGGACTTGGGATGATGATGGGCTGAAATTGGGAATTAGTGATCTCTATGTCTGGTCTTCGACATTGTCTGCGATGGTGGAGTTTTGATATATTCGGCTGCTTTTGTGCTTTTGAAATGTTTGTTGTTGCTGCAATTTTGGGATTTACATCACTACATTCAGATGTACCAGTTAATCGTTGGACGACTTCTCGAAAACAAGATAAGTCTGCCTGTACGAATGTTGTCATGTCCTTTGATAAGCCTGTATGAATCGTTGTCATTTCCATTGTGTTCACTGATTTTTGATCTGCAAAACATTCTTCCTAATTAGTTATGCTTCCATTTTCCTAGCCAGAAATTGCCTATGATGACAGTTCCACCATTTACATGTATAAAAGAAAGGTCAAAAGTATCTCGATTTTTTGAGCTACATACCTAAATTATCAGGTGTTTGAGTTTTCTACTTGAACATGATGATATTTCAGGAAGAGAACTTGTGTGATTTTGACCTTCCACTCTGCTAAAATCAAGAATCATTTGGCACAAAAATACAATTTAAACAACATCTTGGCTAAATATGACAAACAGATTAGACTCATAACCATGGTTTTCAAAAATTGTTTCAAACAACATATTTCAGTAAAACTTTAAATTATACAGATTACCAAATAGAATTCATAAAATTCTAATCTATTTCTTATTATAAATGGAACATAAAATGAAAAGGAGTTAACAAATGCACCTCTGCAATGAACATGGACATCAAATTAAGTTTCTTTAAGGTGAGGAAGAGGAATCGAGCATGACAATAACCACAACAAATAATGACAACGATGAATAGAGTTTTAAGATTTATGAATTATGAAAATATTTTTAAATACGAAACTAAAATAGAATCCTTGGAGGGAAAAACTGAATTCAAAGCGTCTAACAAGGAGGTTGACTTATTTTAAACCTTAAAATGGTCTACTTCCAACATATATATAGCATTCAACCGTTGAATATTTGACCACTTTCCCTAATAAATTGCTTCCTAGCCTTTTACCAAAAAAAAAATAAAAAATTACAATCTTTTTATAAGAGATCTTCATTTTTACGAATAAAAATCTAAAAGATTCATTCTTTTCTATTCAAATAACAAAAAGGTCAAGAGATCCAATATTGGTTGTACTGTGGGTCGTGGGTGGGTTAGATTATGGGTAGATGGGTGAGTTTTAACTTGTCGACGAAAATGATCATGAAGAAGCAAGTCCGTCCTCTTCGTTTTTGAATCAGAATTAAGTTAAGATCAAACCAAAAACAAGAAATATTGCAGGATTTCAATACATTTTCAATTCATTGAGCAAGCTATCCAATATGAAGGAACCAAAAATGCAGTTAGTCCATGACTACTTTGGTGCTCGTAAATGTACATATTTTGGTCATTAATAAAATATACTGTTAACCAAAAACAAAAATAGCCAAGAATGAAGTTCTATTCCAATTCCCAAGCATATATGGCCAAGTAGTCATTGTCTTGTATCTTCGAAGAATGAATCCGGTATTTCCAAAGGAGAAGACAATGTTGAAACACATTTGAACTGTTACACGAAAAATCATACAATGTTCACATCAGATTACTGAAACTATGAAGGTGTTAACAACGAAATCACCAATTATCAAACACACGTGGAATGATACCTTATGCAGCTTGTATTTGTCCCTCACAGCTGATAAAGCACTTCCTCTTCTACTTAATTGCAAGTCGTGTATGATAAGAACACATTCCTTTAAATCCCCTGGTCTATATCCCGAGCAACGTTGAAGGGCCAGACTCTGTATAATGAATAGAGTTAATTCAGCACTTCAACATATCAAGAAACTAAACATAAGTGAACTTCAAATCAAATTAAAATCCTCACCCAAGGATGTGACTTTGGTTGTAATGTGAACCTTGAAAGGAATATCACAGCAGCGGCTACCAAAGACGGCAAGAATTTCACACAGTTGTAATCCAATAAACTTAACTCTGCTAGGTAGTAACCGAGAAACTCTAACTGCAAATTGTTTTTCTGTAAAAAAGAAGGGAAAAGATAAAATTAGAAAACATTTAACGCAAACACAATTGAGTTGAAAATCATAATGTTCATGTCATATTTGCACACTTACTTTGTAATCTTCTTGAGCAATTTTGGTAAATCGTCTGCATATCAGAGGAAAAAAGAACGCTCATATCAGTCGAGAAACCACAGATCATTACAAATGCACGTATAGTTACTCACAAAACAGCTACCTACCCGAGAAATGTTTTGATTGTGGGATTTCCCATTTCAAAGTTGAGGCATTTTAGCACTTCAGCCTCCATCTTTACCATCTCTTTCTTTGAATATGTATTGTCTGTAATATAACAAAATTCCCCAACATCTGGAGGGCTGATTTCCTCGTACTTCCTGATCATTATCAACAGATAATATTAGATTCACAAACAAAGGCCCATTGCCGGGGAAAAAATCAGTTCTTGGCTACTATACTTACGCAGCAATGAGCATTGAAGAAACACCCAAAAGCTGAAGTTTTTGCCTAGGGATGACATTCACCGATAAGAATCTATCAATGTAGGAAACAGTAAGATACAACGTGTCCGAAAGTAGCTTGTATTCATCGGTAACTTCGACCAGCCAGTCAACCAAAACCCCTCTCATATTTGCACTCACATCCTTCTGAACCTTCTCAAGGTAATCAGGCAATGGTCTTCTCTTTTTCTCAATCTGATTCGAAAAACCACAGTTAATCAAAAACTCAAAAACCCAACTATCAAATCCAATCAAGATCCAATCTTTAGACTACCCATTTCCAAATTCATCCATAAGAAACCAAATCAAGCTCTATTAGATAACACCCAAATAAATTAACTATACATAACAACAGATTAAGACATTCAGACAACACCCAAAATTTATGGAAAAGAGTAAATAAAAATGCACTAACCTCCATTTGATGAAGATAATCATATATATCAGAAACATAAGCACTACACATCTGTGGGTCATCAGAGCTTTTCATCTTCCTCTTAGTAATCTGCTTACATTTGGGTCTCAGAGGCTCAGAAACAAACACCTTGTCCTCAATCTGATTGATACCCACATTAGACAAATCTTGAATCTCACTCAACACAACTCTCTTCTTGTTGGGTTGTTGCAGGTGCTGAACCATTGTTTCTGCTGCTCTTTTCTTAGCCAATCGAGTTACTCTTACAACATTTTCTTGGTCTGCCATTGCTTGCTACTCCCTTTTCCTCTCTCTGTGTGTATGGTGGGGGAGAGTGAGTTGAGGAAGAGAAAGAGATATGGGTGTATGTATATGTATATATATGGCGCCATATTCAGCAGAAAATTTTTCATTTTTGGCGCTGAGTGGGTGGCATTTGGCATGTTGGGGCAAATTTTCGGCTAATTGTTTTTTCAGATTGAATTTTAAAAGTGAAATTTGGATTTCCCTCCATTACTCTCCTTCTTTGGAAAATCAATGTAGAGAGAGAGGTGGGCTTTTTAATTTAGTTGGGCCAGTTTGAGTCTCGATATTTTCATTTTACAATACTCTTTGTATTTATATATACACATGAAATTCAGTTGAAATGCAGACCTTTTGAATTGTTGAAATATGATTATCAATTTTTTAAGATCAAAATATAATATTAGTAGAAGAAGATAAAAAATGAATGGAAAAATGTGAAGTGAAGTGAATAGAATGCACATTTATTGTTTAAGAATATATTTTCTTCATGTGAAAAACTAATTTAAAAAATTGTAGTTCTTAAAATATTATGTTGTATTTTGGAGTGGAATAGATGAAATTAACTTTGTTTGGGACAGTTTGTCCATTTGCGGGTGAAGTGTTCGTTTTGGTCTGTGTTTTTAGGGATGATCTCTTTTGATATGTGGTACCCAAAAAGTGTTTGTTTTGAAGTTGGACTTCATTATTGCATGTATATATAGCTTTCTAGAACAGAGATCATTTAGCAACACATTCAACGCACGTATCATTGATATTTGATGTATCGTTAGATTGTGCTAGATATTGGATAGTTCATGGTTCATACACTTTAGAAAAAAAGGAATAATCAAATGAAGTTCTTGAATTTACTTTCGGGCTAATCAATAAGCGAGTTTTTTGCCCTCAAATTCAAATATGTGAGTGTAAAATGTTGTCCTACTTTATTTAGATGAATGATTAAGATTAAGATCTTAATAATTAAGATTCATATCTTGAAAATAAATAAATTTAATGACTGAGATATTAATGATTAAGATTAATACCTAATTATTAGAATTCTCGATAGTTTCAAATATTACTTCCTATACCTTACTCGCCAGATACATGTATTCGGTGGTTGTCCTTTGGATACATGTATCATTACTCGCCAGATACATGTATCCGGCGGTTTGAATATTCGAGATACATGTTTTATTAATTTTGAATTAAATGTGTGTAACTGATTTCCTTAATTAGAGGAGTAATTGAGGATTAATTAACAACTCTAACATATCTAGAGATTCCTTAGTGTATCAACTTCAACAAATCTTCCTAAAATATCGAAATCATAAAACCAAACTAATTCTCTAATTGTAAACTCATCTTCTTGGCATCAATTTGTTTTTCTCTTCCTTGCGATTGTGAGTTTTTTCAACAATGGCCAATATCACCACATTACTTTCTATGCCAGATTTTGTCCTTTGAATACATGCATCATTACTCGCCAGATATATGTATCCGTCGGTTTGAATATATGAGATACATGTTTACAATATCAAATTAATTGAGGTTTAATATCTCAGATACATGAAATGGAAGAGCCGATTTGAAAAATCGAGATACATGTTTACAATACCAAATTAATTGAGGCTTAATCTTATATTAAAAGTGGAAAGGTTTTTAGTTCAAAGTTGAATTACAAAAATGCCCTTCACTAATTTTTAAAATTAAAATATCTTTTACAAACTTCTTAAATAAAATAAAATAATGATAGCTCAACATTTTTCTATCTTTTATTGAGCATTAATTATTTATCCTTTTAGTTTTTGCCGTTAAACTCATTCCAACAACACTTAATGTTTTACACTAGATTCAATTTTATTAAGAAGCGAAATGGTCTGGTGAACCCTTATACTTGTATATGTTTGTATTGTGAACCCTTCTACTTGCTCCTTTGTCATCTGAACCCCTGAACTTATCAAAACACAATATTTTAAACATTATTTTTGACTTGGCATCCTATGTGGCAGTTAATACCAAAGAGCGTGTGACACACACCTATTAGGAGCGTGATACCCTTGGAAAAGGGTCTAACAATCACATTAGGGTTTTGTAAAGCCATCATCTTCCTATTTGCATCTAAGACCATTGTTGGACAAAATTTGAGGTTTTCTTGGCCTGTTTTTCGATCTTTTTTCCCTAAATTTCTTCTCTATTGTTTCTTGTTATTATACGGCTCTTTTTTTTTATGAAAAACGCCATGGAAGGCATAACACTACTACCAAAATATCTTACACTAACATTAGGCACAAAAATGCAAAATGCCCAATAATCTCCTTACTCCTTACTGCTTTTTTCAAAGAAAAAAAGAATTCCCAGCTCTCCTCTTAGCAATGATCTGTCTAGGGCTACTTTCTAAACTACGGATTCTGTAATAAGACCCTATTCATGGGCATTCTCCGACTTAGAATCGAATTCATACCCGGCAATCTACGATCTACCCAACTCTTTTTTTTTTTTAGTTTTTTTTTTTCGGTATACCGCTCTGCTCGCAGAGCGAATTAACATAAATCTTTCCGAATATCATGAATATCCTTCCGTCCGTTCGGTAAGTCAGCCAGTCGTCATCTTATCTTAGCATATAGTCTGAGTAGCATGATGTTCACTTCTTAGCGCTTAGGCCACTACCTAAAAGTAAGCTTTTCGCTCTTTTCCTCTTACATAACAACGATGGAGGAGATAGTAAGCACGACTTTCTACGCAACGATTTCTTCTTCTCTTATGATTTCTCAAGTTACAGGGGGGAGACCAAGAGAGTAGATTGGCTGGTTTTTCCAATTTCAACAAAATCAATGTAATCGACTAAAACCCCAAAACCAAATAAAGACACAAATAGAGATCAAATCCAAACTAAACAACATATAGATTCGAAAATAAATTGAAAAACCTACCTAGATAAGTTGAAAATCAAACAAAAAAACTCAAATATATTTGACATTGACCCCTTGTTTCAGTTCCAAACCAAACCCAAACTTATTGCCTTCTTCTCATCCTCCTCACCTTATCCGACCAAACTGCCTTCGTTTTCACCATCTCCGACAAGCTTCAACCAACAACTATAAATGAGAACCAACAACAACAATAACAACGACAAAAACCCCAAACTAACTCCGCCAATAAGTCTCGACTTTCACAACGCCGCCAGTTGCATGTGAACAACTACAAACAATCAGACCACCCAATAGACCCCCACTTTTCCTTAGCGCCACCGGTCACCACCAAACCCAATCCAACAGAACCCAAAATCAACTCCGAACTCCGACGAGATTGTGAACAATCAGGAATCGTGCCAACATTTTTTACTTCAATGGAAAGAGTAGAAGAGGTTAACAAAAGGAAAAGGGTAAAGAAGATAAGAAAAAGTTGAAATGAGATTGTGGGGATGGTGATGCAGATGGCTATGGCAAAGAGAAATAAAAATTGGAAAGAGAAAATGTAGGTATATTAATCAAATATAATAAAAGGAAAAATGACATGGAGTGACCATATATACATGTGTCATTTTATAATTATTTTTAAAATTACGTGTCAGGCGTTTGTGATACACACATAGTTGAGTAGTAAAAACGTGTTTAAAATATTGTGTTTTGATGAGTTCAGGGGTTCAGATGACAAAGGAACAAGTAGAAGGGTTCACAATACGTTACATACAAGTACGAGGGTCCACCAGACCATTTCGCGTAATTAAGATTGAAGATGAACAATCACAATCTCCTTAAATACAATCCAAAAATGTTTTAATCATAATTTTCTTAGTTATTGTTGATCAATGTTTATATAATTTTCTGCCACAACCTTTTTCCTATTTTTACAAAAACTCTATAAAGGTACACAATAAGTCTTCTTTCTCCCATCTTTCCATCTCTTCATTCTGCCAGATTTTTTTCCTAGGTATATCCATTGTTTTATATATGTATTTGTGGTTTAAGCCTCATCTTAGTATGTTTAATTAGTGGTATGTTGCTTGATATGAAAAAAAATGATTATCTTTAATTCAAAACTATTTATACCAACTTCTTAAGTTAATCTTTTGGTTCATATAATTAATTTGCACCTTATAGAAACAAAGATCAGATAGAGTTGGTCAAAAATTATATATGCATGGACAATGAGATATTAGAAAACATTGACCACTGAGATTAATGTTTATCGATTTTTTTTCTTTTTTTTCATTTAAAAAAGATAGTACTATATATGAAAAAAGAAGAATGCAATTCATATAAGCTCACAATATGAAATTTTTTCTTAAATTTGTGATAAAAACAATAATCAGAATTAAATTTATTTCTTCCGCATGTCTTTGCTAATTTCGTCAAAGGCTTTTACATTTTTTTCAAGAAGAAAGTCTTCGTAAACTACTTCAACAACTGAGTTGTTGTTTGATTCTGAAAAAAAAAAGAGTAGGAATTCATCGACATATTCATACCATTAAAAACTAATTGCTAATTTCCGCATTTCCTATTTTATAATTGAACTTTTATAAATATAATTTCTTTTATAGATATCTTACATGTTTAGCAGAGATATACATAATTTCGGTTCCCTCGGTCTTTGGGGGCTTCGGGTGTTATCTTTTTTTATATGCATTTATTTTTTGCACCATATAATTTTTGGTTTGTATTGTTTTTTTTTTCTACCATACTGTTAAATGTTAATATCTCACAAATGATTGTGTTGTACTTCATAATTCAATTATATGTATATAACTTGAAAAATATTTCTTTTGTCAAAATTTACAGATGGCAGAATTAATAATTGGGAATAAGCCAAAGAAGACGAAGGGTAGCTAGCTCCTCCTCCTCCTCCTTCTCCTTAAGAATAGGATCCTCCTTGGTCCTTTTTACATAACACTCTCGGCCGCCCAAGAGAACTGGCTATCTTTCTCTTTATACGCAATATCTTGAAAGGCAAAGAAAAAGATCATATATATATAATTATTATTTATATATGTCAATTAAATATTGAAACAATGATTATTTTATAACAAATAAATACTTTTATTTTGTAGGTGCAAACTATGAAATTGATAATAATCTACTACCCATCCTAAGGAAGACATATGTTGATCGATTTTCTCTACAACTATTGTAAAACACCACTCTCCTTCGACGAAAAGTTCTCGATATGTATGCATCTGTAAAAAAGTGAAG
>NW_006238962.1:2325065-2347524 GCF_000226075.1 Solanum tuberosum | reverse complement strand
GCATGCCATCACACTGTCTACCTCATCAATTGTCTTCCAACGTCTCACCTAGATAACCAATCCCCATTCCAAAGATTACTTCGAAAATCACCTGATTATAACTCCCTACGGATTTTTGGTTGTTTATGCTATCCATGGCTCAAACCATACTCCAAAAATAAACTTGAATCAAAATCTACCCCATGTGTCTATCTTGGTTTCTCATTATCCCATCACTGTCACCAGTGTTTTGACCCAATTTCTGCAAAGGTGTATTTATCCCGAGATATGCGATTTGTTGAGGATGTATTTCCATTTAAGACATTGTTCGCCAATACTACCATTAAATCAGCTCACCTAGAATGGGCAAAAACAACAATGCCAAGTTCGTCGAACCCCACACCAACACTTCCCATAGTTACTGATCTGCCAACTTCATTAGAAATAGCAGCAAGCACAATTCCAGCTTTCCCATCACCGTCTGCTTCATCTCCAGCCCAGTCCGACGACAACTCAAACTCACAGTCCGTATCCGACAATGCATCAGCAGCGGACGCAACAGATTCACCTCTTACAACTCCTCTCTCTCCAGGTAAATTTTTATCTTCCTCATCTTCAATAATTCCCAATTCCCAGAACCCCCCTCCTATATCTACTGCCCAACGTTTAGAATTACCACACCTCCCTACAAACTCACAAATGCAGATCCCAACCAACACACAAAGCAGTTTGTCTCCTCTCCGTGTCTATCAACGTAGGAACACCATCCCACCAACACCCATGGCTCCTCAACCAACCTGTCCTATTCTAGAGTTGGAACTCGCTCCTTCACCGCCTCAATGTCCGTCTCCTCCTACCTGTGCTGTCACTCGATCCCAAAACAATATCACCAAACCCAAACAGATTTTTGATTACCTAGCCAAATTGAACCCCACTGTCATACCCACTACTGTCAAACAAGCACAAAAGCACCCCGAGTGGCGCTATGTAATGAAACATGAATTTGATGCTTTAATTAAAAATCAGACTTGGGAACTTGTTCCTCCTGAACCCGACCAAAAACATTGTATCCTGCAAGTGGCTTTTCAGGATCAAGAGAAATTCTGATGGGTCCATCGACAGATACAAAGCACGCCTGGTTGCAAAAGGCTTTACTCAAAGGCCGGGCATTGATTTTCATGCCACATTCAGCCCAGTCGTCAAGCCCACCACAATTCGCATCGTCCTCTCTGTGGCACTTCGTCATAACTGGCATCTTCGCCAGTTGGATGTCAATAATGCCTTCCTCCAAGGCAACCTGGACGAGTAAGTGTACATGGCTCAACCTCTGGGGTTTACTAGTGATGACAAACCAATGCATTTATGTCGGCTGCGAAAGGCGATCTATGGCTTGAAACAGGCTCCTCGGGCGTGGTTAATGCCCTCACAGGATATCTTTCATCCATAGGCTTTGTTAAGAGAAAATCTGATGCCTCACTACTAATCAGATATGGTGTAGGTGATACATTGTTTGTCCTCGTCTATGTCGATGATATTATTATCACTGGGAGCAATACTTTAAGTGTCAATCAGGTTGTCACTTCCCTTGCTTCTAAGTTCTCTATTAAAGATTTAGGTAATCTTCACTATTTTCTTGGTGTTGAAGTGATACACAACTCTAACGGTTTAATTCTCACCCAAGCAAATTATGTGAATGAAATCTTAAATGATGAGCTAATGACCGACTGCAAGAGTGTTAACACGCCAATGAGTGCATCTGAGTTACTCACCTTATCTGATGGAACTCACTTGACTGATGCTACACGTTATCGCCGAGTCTTGGGTAGGCTTCAATATCTATCCTTCACTAGACCTGACATAGCCTATGCAGTCAACAAGCTTTCTCAATTCATGAAAGCACCATCAGACCTTCACTGGAAGGCTGTAAAACGTGTTCTTCGATACCTACGTGGTACCATTCAACTCGGCCTACGCGTTACTCCTATTGATGAATTCAATCTACATGTGTACTCTGATGCAGATTGGGTGGGGACATTGTTGACAGAGTTTCTACATCTGGTTACATCTTATTTCTTGGTCACAATCCGATTAGTTGGTCCTCAAAGAAGCAAAATATTGTCTCACGCTCCTCCACTGAGTCTGAATACAGGGCTGTAGCTAATGCACTTTCTGAAACCTTATGGGTCACCAATCTCCTAAATGAGTTGCACTTTCCAGTACATAAGCTACCCACAATTTATTGTGACAATCTTGGAGCCACATTCTTGAGCAAGAATCCTGTTCTCCATAGCCGTGTGAAGCATGCTGCTGTGGACTTTCACTTTGTTCGCCACTATGTTGACATCAAAAGGGTTCGTGTTATTCATGTCCATGGCGCTGATCAAATTGCTGACACTCTCACCAAGGCACTTCCTAAATCTTCTTTTGAGTCTAATTTGTTCAAGTTAGGCTTGGTGACTCATCGCCTAACTTGAGGGGGCGTATTAGAACATCTGGCGTTAGGACATCACTCAGTAGCTTAGTTGTATTAGGATTGCATTACTAATTCAGCAGTTATTATTTATTTAGATTACTTTAGTTCAGTTCGTTTAGGAGTCTTATTATTTTCCCTGTAACTCTATTTAATACCCTGCTGCCTTCATTAATAAAGATACTCTTTTCAGCACACATTCAGTCTTTATAGTCACTGCTAAAAAGGAACATGTTCTCTTCCAAAATTGAGAGAACTACTCCTCCAAGACTACACAATTTTAAGAGTAAATATCTTAAAAGGTCACTCAACTTAGAGAATTTATCTAGTGAAGTCATTAAACTTTGTTTTGTATCAATAAAATCACTCAATTTGTGTATTTCTATCAATAAAATCACTCAACTAAATTTTTCATTAAATTATTTTTTATAACATGTAAACATAAACTCCACAATAAATAAAATTTTAAAAACATTAAAAAAATTATGGACAAACTTAATTAGTTAAACAAATACTCTTATAGTCTTATGATATTATATTACAATAAACAAATATACACTAATACTCAAAACAAATTCACGACGAAGGTCACAAAACTCAACTTTAATTTTCTACTTTTGTCTACGAGTTTTTATTTTTCTATTTTCAGAAAGTTGTGAGCATTTGTTTTTAAAAAAATTATGCTCTGTTTACAGCGAATTTCAGAATGCATCACATTGGTGGGTATTTTCCAAAAAAAAAAGTGAGTATTGAACTTCTATTTTGTTTAGTTTTTAATGTTTTTTCTATAAATATATTTGTGGAACACTTTAATAAATAATTATTGAATAATAATTATATCATATCATATTATATTAAATACTAAAAATAAAAAGGTGTTTTAAAAGACATTTTAAGAATGTCTCTCCATTCTCCATAAGTGGTGTTTTACTGCTCCAAACCATTGAAGAATTCAAAAAGACTTGCAACAAATTCAACATAAATTATATGCTACATTCATTTAAAAGGTGATTTTTTAAAGTAAAAAACGTAGTCTAGCTGCTTACATTCATAATTTTGAAAACCCAAAAGTTTCTTCTTATTAAAATCACTTTTAAAAATAATTTTTAATTTTGCTCAACTTAGATGATTGATTTTATTGATACAAATGCATATGTTGAGTGATTTTATTGATACAAATGCATAAATTGAGTGATTTTATTGATATAAAATAAAGTTCAATGATTTTGCTTGATAAATTCTATAAGTTGAGTGACCTTTTAAGATATTAACTCCAATTTTAAAATGTAAAAAGGCCAACAGAAAATTCAAAAAGGTAAGTTTCCTACTTCTTGTAGTGTTTCCTTCAAGACTACACAATTTTAAAATGTAAAAAGGCCAATAGAAAATTGAAAAAGGTAAGTTTCCTATTTCTTGTAGTGTTTATTTAAATTTGGCTTACTATTACTTCTTAAATTTTACAGAGCTTGATATATATATTTTTCCCTTTCTAGACAATTCTATATCGTTTCTTGAATAAATGTTGTTTTTTGCCAAGCTCATACTGTAGAAATGTTATGACAATTGCATTAATTTTATTTATTGATCAAATTTCATGGTAAGAATATATGAATCTTTTATACTCTTTTTCTTTGTTTCCCTCATTCAGTTCATAGAGATGATCCATATTGTAATTGAAGTTTTAATTAATTATTGTAGATATTTTATATTTCAATTTTATAAATATTGCCGAGTTTGTTTGGCCATAACATGATTTTATAAATAAAAGTACAATATTGTGTTTCAGTATGAAGCCACTTTTATTTTTCTTATTCTTTTGGATGCACTAATTTTTGCAGTGCAACGAGCCTGAGAATTTAGCATCACGAGATGTGCAAACTTTGAACTATAGAGAAGATGAAAACAAGTTTTTTTATTTCCTTCTTTGTAGCAGTACTCTTAACTAAAGTTGATCACTTATTCTGTTTTGCAAATAAAGTTTTATATACCTATTTGAATATAAAAAGTGTTACAAATTTGATGCCTTTGAAGTAGAAAAATTTATGCGAGTAAAGGTTCAATCTATTTTTTTTACATGAGTCGATCGAGAAAGAGAGCTGCCATCAAGCCTTTAAATTGTAATGACGTTGCATAGCTTCAATCAGGATTCATGAGTATTGACATACTAAAATATTTAAATTTTTCTATTCAAATATGTCTTTGTTGTGGTTTGCAATTTTCTATTTCTCTTTTATACATGCTGTAGACATTGAAATTTTGCGGACTGTACAAGACGTGTTCAATTCAAATTGGGACTTTGGAAGGTGTGTTCAGTTTCAATTAGAATTCTTGGTGGCTACTCAACCCTAAACCCTAGTTTATGCCTATATAAAGGGTACTAAATTCCCTTTAAAAGACATCTCAAAATATTCCATAAAACTCTTGGGTAATTTTAAAGATCAAGATCTCGAATATTCCGCAAATTGATAAAGTATTCATATAGAGGTCAAATCTAAATCATCCTAGTTCGAGAAATACGCTACTAACAGCCCTCGTATCATGGATAAATCTTAAGAGAGAAGAATCAAGGGAGGAACAGAATTGTACCTGCTATCTTGATGAATAAAATTATGTTTCTTCAGATTTTATTTGTGTGGTTTATTTATTTTCCATATGTTTAAAATTTGTTGCAAACACATGCATCACATTTTTATTGGCTTGTGGTATATGTACACATCATGCTTAATTGTCTAGCTAAATTTAGTTATGTTATTTGACAAACTCAAACTGTATTTACAATCTTGTCTGAGCTTGTATGTTTCAAATGAAATTTTGTGTAACTTACTATTTACCAATATTAGTGTTTCTTATATTACTTTAAAAAATTTGTATCGATGCATGGGATACACGTGCAAAGCACGTGTTTAGAAACTAGTATCTTAAATACACGAAAAGGAAGAACTCTATACCAGATACATGATTATAATGTAACAATAGTAACAATACTCTACATATAGTGTTGATTATCAAGATTCAGTTTTAATAGTTGAAGATGAAAACGTGATTTATGAGGAGGAAGGAAGTGAGAGAAGGTGGAGCTAATTTGGAATTCTCTAAGAGTAAAGGTTCTCTTCTAAGTTCCAACACATCAATCTCTACCAGGAACAAGAACGTTCAGCATACGCCAAAGTGCATGCTTACGGCTATGCGTATATGATCAATCTCCAGATCAAAGTAAAAACTTGCTTCTGGATATATTACTTCTTTCGTCGTAGCCACTAATTAGTTTCAAAAGGGAAATATATGGAGGATTAAAGGAAAAAGAGACAGCATAGGCATACTCTATAATAACATTTCACTATAACAATCATGTTCTATGTGAAACTGATCGTTATGCTATATTATAACAACACTTCACCATAGAAGCCAAAGTATTGGGATAAACAAGGCAGCTATAGAGACATTTGACTGTACTATTAAAAAGTTACTCCAATACGCTATCGCCTATCGATGCAAAAACGTGAAATTAGCAGTAAATTATCATCAACCACAATCGCTTAATGATATCTGGCACCTTGCTGTCCAAAGATGATAAAGTCAAATGATGCTGATAGAAACACATAACTATAAACTAAGACCTTGTTGCACCAGAGCTGCACTCCATAAATCATCAGCCTAAATTTTATCTTAAATTCAATTCCTACCTAAGTAGGCCTAAATTCCCATTCAAGAAGTTATCCAGTATATAAATTTGAGAATTCTGTTATTTAGAGTTACTGTAAAAAGTACCTGCACCAACTATGGAAATTTCATTCTACATCCTCATCCTCATCCTCATCTTCACTTTCCTTTACTTGCTAAAGAACCATTTCCTTAGAAAATTCCAAAATCTCCCACCAAGTCCCTTTATCTCTTTGCCCATTATAGGTCATCTACATCTATTCAAGAAACCAATTCATAAAACATTAGCCAACATCTCAGAAAAACACGGTCCTTTGCTTTACCTCCGATTTGGATCGCGTCCTGTCCTGCTCGTCTCCTCCCCTTCTCTTGCAGAGGAATGTTTCACCAAAAACGACGTTGTTTTTGCCAACCGTCCGAGGCTTCTTGCTGGAAAACATCTTGGTTACAATTATACCACTCTTCTGTGGGCATCCTATGGCCAACATTGGCGCAACTTAAGAAGGATTGCTACTCATGAAATCTTGTCCACTCTGAGAGTTCAAATGTTTGCTGATATACGTAGAAATGAGGTTCGCACTCTGCTTCAACGACTTGTAAGGGGAAAAACCATTGGTGGAGATCCTAACACAAACGTGGTGGATATGAAAGCGGCTGTATTTGAGATGACACTGAACAACTTGAGGATGATGATTGCTGGGAAGCAATACTATGGTGATTCTGATGAGAAGTTGGAGGCATCTAAAAGGTTTAAAGAGATTGTCACAGAAAGTCTCCAAGTGAGTGGTGCAACAAATATAGGAGATTTTGTGCCGCTTCTTAAATGGATAGGAGTAAACAAACTTGAGGATAAGGTGAAGTTAGTGCAGGAGAAGAGGGATAAATTCATGCAAGATTTGATTGAAGAGCACAAGAACCGCCGAAAAGGATCTCATTGGGAGCAAAAGAATAACACCATGATTGATGTTCTCTTATCCCTCCAAGATTCGGAGCCTGATTATTACACAGATGAAGTGATAAGGGGCATGGGAATGGTCATGTTTACAGCAGGTACTGATACTACAGCTATCACAATGGAATGGGCATTATCACTTCTTCTGAACAATCCCGAGGCACTAAAGAAAGCTCAAAATGAAATCGACACTCACATCGGAGACTCATCAAGATTACTTGATGATTCAGACCTTGCTCAACTCCCTTATCTCCATGGAATCATTAATGAAACTCTCCGAATGTACCCAGCTGCTCCATTACTTGTTCCACACGAGTCCTCGGATGAGTGTATCGTTGGAAGTTTTCATGTACCCCGTGGGACAATGTTGCTAGTGAATGTGTGGGCAATACAAAATGATGCAAAATTGTGGAACAAGCCAAATGAGTTCAAGCCTGAAAGGTTTATCGATTTCAAAGGTCAACGAGACGGGTTCAGGCTAATGCCATTTGGATATGGCAGGAGAGGATGTCCAGGTGAGAATTTGGCAATGCATGTGGCTGGTTTGGCATTAGGATCACTTATTCAGTGCTTTGAATGGGAGAGAGTAACCGAAGAGCTGGTAGACATGACTGAAGGACCTGGACTCACTATGCCGAAGGCAATACTGTTGCTAGCAAAATGTAGGCCACGCCAAAATATCGACAACCTTCTTGCTCATTTGTAATCACAATTCTCCCCTGCACTTTCTCTTTTATGACACAACTAATAAACGACGTTATATTTGTCTATTAACACATACTACAGAAAGATAGGCAAAGTAACATCTAGTCTCAAGTAGCCTGCTAATTGTTCACAACTTGCAGGGCATGATCAGTAATTCTACATTTGTCTAATAAACAAAATCTAAGGCAAAAGTAACATCTATTTTCTAGTAGCTTGCTAATTGTTCAATTCCTCTTTAAGAATGAGAAACAAGAGACTAGATAATTTGTGTCAGTTGTATGAATTCTTACTGTCAATTCTGCTCTCATTTCCTTCTAATGTTTCTGATATTTGTACACTCCTATTTCTTCTATGAGACAGATCAAGTTACGTGTTTCACTGGTAACCTAACAAAATTACACAGTTATTTTTACGTGGAAAACACGCAGCTCACAAGGGTTAAAAACCACAACCTGCACCTCTGTAAGATTTCTCCCAAACAATGAGCCTCAACAAGAAATGTAATACTAGAAACTCTAATTCCTAACTTTCAATAGCCTCGCAGACTATTGAACCCCACTTCAAGTTTGCCCCAACTTAAAGTTTACACAACTCCATATTGTTCCATCGGAAAGGGTCTGATATGCCCCAACCTTGCCATTTAGAGCTAATAACTAGCTCATATATACCCCTATTGTTACATAAATGGATCACATCTAAATGCTTGTTTTAAGATATATTAGTTTTTTCGTTGTAGCCACTAATTAGTTCAAAGGGGAAATATATGGAAGATTAAAAGGAAAAAGAGATAACATAGACATACTCTACAATAAAATTTCACTATAACAATCATGTTTATGTGAAACTGATCTTCGATGTTATGTTATATTATATTATATATTCTTGATAACAACCCTTCGTTATAGAAGCCAAAATATTGGGACAAACAAAGCTGTTACAGAGAGATTTGACTGTAGTATTAAGAAGTTACTCCAATACACTATCGCCTAACAATGCAAAGTTAATTAACAGTAAATTATCATCAACCACAATCGTTTAATGATAAGTACTGGCACCTTGCTGTCCAAAGATGATAAAGTCTAATAATGTTGACAGCAACACATAACTATAAACTAAGTGAAGAGCTGGTTGACATAACTGAAGGACCTGGACTCACTATGCCGAAGGCTATACCATTGCTAGCAAAATGTAGGCCATGCCAAAATATCGACAACCTTCTTGCTCATTTGTAATCACAATTCTCCCCTGTACTTTCTCTTTTCAGACACAACTAATAAACGACGTTACATTTGTCTAGAGAATTTGTGTCAGTTTTATGAATTCTTACTATCCATTCTGCGCTCATTTCCTTCTAATGTTTAATAATTTGGAATTCTCTAAGAGTAAAGGTTTTCTTCCAACACATCAATCTCTACCAGGAACAAGAGCGTTCAGCAGACGCCAAAGTGCATGCTTACGGCTATGTGTATATGATCAATCTCCAGATCAAAGTAAACGCTTGCTTCGGGATATATTACTTCTTTCGTCATAGCCACTAATTAGTTCAAAGGGGAAATATATGGAGGATTAAGGTAAAGAGAGGCAGCATAGGCATACTCTATAATAACATTTCACTATAACAATTATGTTCTATGTGAAACTGATCTTTCACGTTATGTTATATTATATGTTCTTATAACAACACTTTGTTATAGAAGCCAAAGTATTGGGACAAATTAAACAAGGCTGCTATAGAGACATTTGACTGTACTATTAAAAAGTTACTCCAATACGCTATCGCCTATCGATGCAAACACGTTAAATTAGCAGTAAATTATCATCAACCACAATCGTTTAGTGATAAGTACTGGCACCTTGCTGTCCAAAGATGATAAAGTCAAATGATGCTGATAGGAACACATAACTATAAACTGAGACCTTTGTTGCACCAGAGCTGCACTCCATAAATCATCAGCCTAAATTTTATCTTAAATTCAATTCCTACCTAAGTAGGCCTAAATTCCCATTCAAGAAGTTATCCAGTATATAAATTCGAGAATTCTGTTATTTAGAGTTACTGTAAAAAGTACCTGCACCAACCATGGAAATTTCATTCTACATCCTCATCCTCATCCTCATCTTCACTTTCCTTTACTTGCTAAAGAACCATTTCCTTAAGAAAATTCCAAAATCTCCCACCAAGTCCCTTTATCTCTTTGCCCATTATAGGTCATCTACATCTATTCAAGAAACCAATTCATAAAACATTAGCCAACATCTCAGAAAAACACGGTCCTTTGCTTTACCTCCGATTTGGATCGCGTCCTGTCCTGCTCGTCTCCTCCCCTTCTCTTGCAGAGGAATGTTTCACCAAAAACGACGTTGTTTTTGCCAACCGTCCGAGGCTTCTTGCTGGAAAACATCTTGGTTACAATTATACCACTCTTCTGTGGGCATCCTATGGCCAACATTGGCGCAACTTAAGAAGGATTGCTACTCATGAAATCTTGTCCACTCTGAGAGTTCAAATGTTTGCTGATATACGTAGAAATGAGGTTCGCACTCTGCTTCAACGACTTGTAAGGGGAAAAACCATTGGTGAAGATCCTAACACAAACGTGGTGGATATGAAAGCGGCTGTATTTGACATGACACTGAACAACTTGATGATGATGATTGCTGGGAAGCAATACTATGGTGATTCTGATGAGAAGTTGGAGGCATCTAAAAGGTTTAAAGAGATTGTCACAGAAAGTCTCCAAGTGAGTGGTGCAACAAATATAGGAGATTTTGTGCCGCTTCTTAAATGGATAGGAGTAAACAAACTTGAGGATAAGGTGAAGTTAGTGCAGGAGAAGAGGGATAAATTCATGCAAGATTTGATTGAAGAGCACAAGAACCGCCGAAAAGGATCTCATTGGGAGCAAAAGAATAACACCATGATTGATGTTCTCTTATCCCTCCAAGATTCGGAGCCTGATTATTACACAGATGAAGTGATAAGGGGCATGGGAATGGTCATGTTTACAGCAGGTACTGATACTACAGCTATCACAATGGAATGGGCATTATCACTTCTTCTGAACAATCCCGAGGCACTAAAGAAAGCTCAAAATGAAATCGACACTCACATCGGAGACTCATCAAGATTACTTGATGATTCAGACCTTGCTCAACTCCCTTATCTCCATGGAATCATAAATGAAACTCTCCGAATGTACCCAGCTGCTCCATTACTTGTGCCACACGAGTCCTCGGATGAGTGTATCGTTGGAAGTTTTCATGTACCCCGTGGGACAATGTTGCTAGTGAATTTGTGGGCAATACAAAATGATGCTAAATTGTGGGACAAGCCAAATGAGTTCAAGCCGGAAAGGTTTATCGATTTCAAAGGTCAACGAGACGGATTCAGGCTAATGCCATTTGGATATGGCAGGAGAGGATGTCCAGGTGAGAATTTGGCAATGCATGTGGCTGGTTTGGCATTAGGATCACTTATTCAGTGCTTTGAATGGGAGAGAGTAAGCGAAGAGCTGATAGACATGACTGAAGGACCTGGACTCACTATGCCCAAGGGAATACCGTTGCTAGCAAAATGTAGGCCACGCCAAAATATCGATAACCTTCTTGCTCATTTGTAATCACAATTCTCCCCTGCACTTTTTCTTTTCAGACATAATTAATAAACACAGAAAAGCAATGCTACATTTGTGTAATAAACAAAAACTTAAGGCAAAAGTAACATCTATTTTCAAGTAGCTTGCTAACTGTTCCTGTTGTCGCTAATCTTTTCTTTAGCTGCTAATACAATACAATAAATACTAAGTCACAGTCCCAAATATTTAGTAGCTAGCTAAGTAATAGTACTAACATTTCATTTCTGTTTCGGGGTTTTCGTTTAGTTTTGTGTAGTAAGTGTTAACAGAAGAAATTATAAGAGAGGTAACTTCACAAGAAAGGATATCATGTGCAATACTTGATTACAAATATTGTTCAAAGAGGAAATATATGGAAGATTAAAGGAAAGAGATAACATAGACAGACTCTATATATAATAACATTTCACTGTAACAATCATGTTTTATGTGAAACTGTTATGTTATATTATATGTTCGTTATAACAACATTTCGTTATAGAAGCCAAAGTATTGGGACAAACAAGGCTGTTATAGAGAGATTTGATAGTATTAAAAAGTTACTCTTACTCCAATACACTATCGCCTATCGATGCACAAAAGTCAAATTTACAGTAAAGTATCATCAATGACAATCGTTAAATGATAAGTCGCACCTTGCTGTCCAAACTCCAAAGATGATAAAGTCAAATGTTATGATAGAACCACATAACTATAAACTAAGACCTTGCACCAGAGCTGCACTCCATAGATCATCAGCCTAATTATCTTAAATTCAATTCCTACCTAAGTAGGCCTAAATTCCCATTCAAGAAGGTATACAAATTTCAGGATTCTGTTATTTAGAGTTACTGTATGAAGTATCTGCACCAACCATGGAAATTTCATACTACATACTCATCTTCACTTTCCTTTACTTGCTAAAGAATCATTTCCTTAGAAAATTCAAAAATCTCCCACCAAGTCCCTTTATCTCTTTGCCCATAATAGACCATCTATATCTACTCAAGAAAAAACCACTTCATAAAACATTAGCCAACATCTCAGAAAAACATGGTCCTTTGCTTTACCTCCGATTTGGATCGCGTCCTGTCCTGCTCGCTCTTCCCCTTCTCTTGAAGAGGAATGTTTCACCAAAAACGACGTTGCTTGCTGGAAAACATTATCTTGGTTTCAATTATACAACTCTTTCTTGGGCTTCATATGGCCAACATTGGCACTACCTAAGACGGATTTCTACTCTTGAAATCTTGTCCACTCTGAGAGTTCAAATGTGTTGTTCATATCCGTACAGATGAGGTTCGCGCTCAGCTCCAACTGGTGGAGGAGATCCTAACACGAACATGGTCGATATGAAAGTGACTTTCTTTGAGATGACAGTGAACATCTTGATGATGATGATTGCTGGGAAGCAATACTATGGTGGTTCTGCTGAGAGATTGGAGGTTTAAAGAGATTGTGACAGAAAGTTTCCAATTGAGTGACACAATTCTCTCTTTTCATACACATTTGTCTATAAATGGACTGTCTATGTTCCATTATAGAGTTATCTTTTGTTATAAGTAATCTTGGAATGATAATGTAAACTTTACACTATCAATACACATAAGTCAAACTCAACAATAAATTATGAATCACAATTATCTACATTATGTTGGCACCTTTGCCATCAACAGATGATACCTAAACAACATTAGTATATACAGAGAACTTGCACCAGAGCTGCACTACATAAATCATCAGCCAACTTTTGGCCCCCGGATTTCACAGTACTCGAACGAATTAAACCATATATAGGTGTAGAAGAATTTGTTTGATATCTCTTCATTTGCAAATAATTCTCGATCTAATGATATCGGTACCAACAACACGAAGATTTTAATTCTAAATGACTAATTAGCTTAGCTGATATGAGACTTTGATTCAGCTGCGAGACATGGTAATAGTACTAATGGCCTCAAAGCTTCAATTGATCAAATAAAACATTGTTAAGTTTGTTTTTTTAAAGTGATAATCATATTATCATAGTGTCTATTATTAGGGATGACAATGGGGCGGGGTAGGATGGGTTAAGGCTATGTGGGGTAGGGCAGGGATAGTTTAAGGTTGTGCGGGCAGGTGGGATGCGGGGCGGGTTGAAGTGTGATTTTTTTAAAACTAATGCGAGTCGGTACAGGTTGCTATATGTGATTTTATGTGGGTTTAAACTTAATTTTATTTTTTCACATGTTATAACTTATAAGTATGATAGAACATTATTTATTAAGATAATTTCTTTAAAGCTACTGAAATATATTCAAGATAGTAAATGAAAATGGTTCAATAAAAAATAATTCAATTTCTTATATGTTTCCAATGGACTTCTAAAAAATAAAATTTTAAGTCACTATCCTATTAAATTAATACAACTTAATGAAAAAATGAATTTATTTTTAGTATCAAACTTAACTAGAAAAAGAAAATATTAAAAAAAATATGTGGGGTGGGTTCATACGGAGCGGGTCTATGCGGGGCAGCTTGAAAATGAAAAAAAATGTTATGCGGGGCGGGTTCATGCAGAGTGGGTCTATGTGAGGCGGGTTGAAAATGAAAAAATGTTATGCGGGACAGGACAGATTAAATATTTTGAGGGTTAAGCTCAACCCACACCGCCCCATTGCCATCCCTATCTATTATTCTTTCATCCCTTTTGATTATGTGGTGGTTATTTGACTGAGCATGAAATGAAGAAAAACTTTTGAGATATATGATTTAAAATAAATTATAAATATTTGTATGGTTTGAAACTATCTTCTTATTAAGATAAAATGGGTATGTATGAAGTAGTATAAGATTTTGTGTGTCTTGTACTCCCTATGTCTCATTTTATGTGACACAGTTTGCTTTGACACGGTATTTAAGAAAAAAAGAAAGATTTTTGAAACTTGTAGTCTAAAACTATTCTTAAATATTTATGTGGCTGAAAATTATTTCATTAGGGGTAAAATGGGTGTTTTAAAGTTAAATTATTTCTAATTATAATAAAGTGACATTTTTTTTTGGGACCGACTAAAAAGAAAAGAGCGCCACATAAAATGGGACGGAGAAAATATTATTTTTTACCGGTCTAAAATCTGATTATGTTTGATGGTTAATAAATGCATAATTGAAAATAAAAAGAGGTTTAATGTGACATGACATCTAATTATGAGAGAAGAAGATTTTTATTACTCCCATGTAACAATACTTGTCTATTAGTTCCTCCGTCACATTTTATGTGACACAATTTCCTTTTTGGTCAGTCCCAAAATGAATGTCACATTTTCATATATTGTAAGTATTTAAAGGTACAATTCATCTTTTACCCTTGTTGGTCTTACTTAATCTTAAAGATAGTACTTTAATACATTTATGAGGAGAGAGAAAAGTGAGTCTACTTTTTAATATGACTATTTTTTTAAGTTTAATTTGGTAAACATTTCAAAGTCTTCATTTATTTCTTAAACTCCGTGCCCGGTCAAATGTTGCCACATAAAATGGGACGGAGGGAGTGTTGACTTTGTAAAATTCTTAAGAAATTATTAATGGAAGGATTATTTTACTATATATCACCTTTGAATATAATAAATATGATGTCTTAAAAAATGTAATAGATAAATGATTATAAGTAATGATAATGGTAATTAGAAACTAAGTGTAAAATTATTCATTGTATTCATAAAGTGGACAAATATTGTTGGATATCCCAAAATATTATAGTGGATAACTATTGTTGGATTGAGGGAGTAGTTAAGTATATTTTGAGAGTAATCAATTTCTCAAACATGGTGACAATTCAGGAAATTTACTCCTTTTTGTATACATTAACGATAATTTTTGTTAATTGATATACTCTCTCCGTCTCATTTTACTTACATTTGTTTTATAGATGATTTATTTTATTTATCCATTTAATCAAATCAAAAGAGTTTTATTATTTTTTACCATACTACCATTAGTATTAAATAACTAGTAGTAGTAGTAGTCGAATTTAAAATTTCAAAATATCATTTGAACTCTAAAACCACGTTTGATCATAAAGTTCCGGAATTAAACTTGAAGTTGAAATCCAGAATTTTCAAGAATTTGAAAAACAACAAAAATGTATTTTAATTTTAAAGCACTCACAAAAAGTATAAAACAACTTCTATTTATATTCATAGCCGAATACAACTTTAATTTTCAAATATCATTGTTTTCACTTTAAAAACAAAATAATTTTTTTTCTTTAAATTTCACATAAAAACAAGCTAGACGCCCACTTAATTTACTAAAATACATTTTTAATTAAAATTTTCCTACAATATATGTTAGATCAATACGAGTCAAATAATATTTTTTCTTACAAGAGGAGTTTATGAAAGTTTTCTTAAAATGTGTCACATCAACATTGGTCAAATACTATTTTTTGGGGGGAAATTTAGAGAAATCCCACTAAGTTTAATGCATATTACTTAGATACACTCTAATTTGCAGTATTACGAATCTTACTAGATTTTTGTGTGTCTAGATAAATATATCTCGAGATACATGAGGTCAAAATTGTGTCTAGATAAATATATCTCGAGATACATGAGGTTAAAATTGTGTCTAGATACACTATATACAAGTGTATTCACATGTATCTGAATACATAGACAAATCTCACTCTTCTCGCACTCTCACATCTCGATTGTCACTCTCTTATGTATCTAGTATCCAAATACATGTGGATCATACCAGATATATGTATCTAGTGTGTATATAATGTGATTCACATGTATTTGAGATATATGGCAATCTCACTCGCCTCCTTCTCCATCTCGCTTGCATCTCTCCCTATTTTAACGTATCTGATAGCAAAAATACATGTATATAGGTAGAGTTGTCAAAAAGGGTCAGCCCAGACCTACCCAACCCAAGCCTCACGGGCCAAAAAATTTGATGGACTAGGGCGGGTCGGCCTGAAAATGCTCAATCCAACATAACCCTAGAGGGTCGCGGGTTAGCCCTTATTTTTTTTTCTTTTTCAAACTTTAAATTCTATAACATCAAGAAAATGAGAAGATTTTCAAATCAAATATGACAAACAATAATGTTGTTTCAATAACACTAACAAAAAATCTAGCGTGATTAACATGTATTTAGGATACTAGATACGCGAGATACATTCATTTGGTGTGATGCATTTCAGATATGCGAGCGAGAGAGAAGAGAATAATGAGCGAGATGGGAGGGAGGTGACTTACATGCGTATCTTCCTTCATATATAGTAGAAAATTCTTAATTAGTACTCCCTCCGTCCCATTTTATGTGAGGTACTTTGACTTGACACGGAGTTTAAGAAAGAAAGGAAGACTTTTAAAACTTGTGGTCCAAAATGAATGATAGAAATTTGTGTGGCTGTAAATCATTTCATTAAGGGTAAAATAGACATTTTATAGTCAAATTGTTACTAAATATAGAAATGTGTCATTCTTTTTGGGACTGACTAAAAAGGAAAGTAAGGCACATAAATTGGGACAGAAGGAGTAATAAATTATAATTATTTAAAAGTATTGAACAAAATTAGTATATATGATATTAATGATTATAGGAAGAATTAAAATAGTCCAACCCAACCATTTTTTTAATAAATGTGGTCCAAAGCCGGGCAAATGTGGAGGGAAATCCAAATCTCACTTTTTAAAAATTCAATCTGAAAAAACAATTAGCCAAAAATTTGCCCAAACAAGACAATCCCTTTAAACAACATTTCCCAAATGTCAAACTCAAAAACCAATGCCACCCAAATAGCGCCGCGCCCAAACTGAAATATTTTTCTGCTGAATATGGCGCCATATATATACATACATACACCCATCTCTCTTTCTCAGCTCACTCTTCCCTCTCAACCCTCAACACCATACACACACAGAGGAAAAGGGAGTAGCAAACAATGGCAGATCAAGAAAATTTTGTTAGAGTTACAAGATTGGCCAAGAAAAGGGCAGCAGAAGCAATGGTTCAGCACTTGCAACAGCCCAACAAGAAGAGAGTTGTGTTGAGTGAGATTCAAGATTTGTTTAATGTGGGTATAAATCAGATTGAGGACAAGGTGTTTGCTTCTGAGCCTCTGAGACCCAAATGTAAGCAGATTACTAAGAGGAAGGTGAAAAGCTCTGATGACCCACAGATGTGTAGTGCTTATGCTTCTGATATATATGATTATCTTCATCAAATGGAGGTTTGTGCATTTTTATTTACTCTTTTCCATAAATTTTGGGTGTTGTCTGAATGTCTTAATTTGTTGTTATGTATAGTTAATTAATTGGGTGTTATCTAATAGAGCTTGATTTGGTTTCTTATGGATGAATTTGGAAATGGGCACTATAAAGATTGGATTTTTATCAAATCTTGATTGGATTTGATAGTTGGGTTTTTGAGTTTTTGATTAACTCTGCGTTTTTTCGAATCAGATTGAGAAAAAGAGAAGACCATTGCCTGATTACCTTGAGAAGGTTCAGAAGGATGTGAGTGCAAACATGAGAGGGATTTTGGTGGACTGGTTGGTGGAAGTTGCAGAGGAATACAAGCTTCTATCGGATACGTTGTATCTTGCTGTTTCCTACATTGATAGATTCTTATCAGTGAGTGTCATCCCTAGGCAAAGACTTCAGCTTTTGGGTGTTTCTTCGATGCTTATTGCTGCGTAAGTATTGTAGCCAAGAACTGGTTTTATTTTGGCAGTGTGTTTATTGTGTAATTTTGGTTGTGAATCTAATATAATCTGTTGATTATGATCAGGAAGTACGAGGAAATTAAGCCGCCAAATGTTGAGGACTTTGCTTACATTACAGACAACACATTTACAAAGAAAGACGTGGTGAATATGGAGGCTAGTGTTCTACAATCCCTCAAATTTGAAATGGGAAATCCCACAACCAAAACATTTCTCGGAAGATTTACTAGGATTGCCCAAGAAGGTTACGAAGTAAGTACAAATATGACACAAACATTATGATATTCAAGTCAACTTTGTTTCCGATAACTGTTTGCTCATGCTACCTATTCTGCTTTCCGTAGAACGTTGATTTGCAGTTAGAGTTTCTCGGTTACTACCTAGCAGAGTTAAGTTTATTGGATTACAACTGTGTGAAATTCTTGCCGTCTTTGGTAGCCGCTGCTGTGATATTCCTTTCAAGGTTCACATTACAACCAAAGTCACATCCTTGGGTGAGGATTTTGATCCAATGTTTGTTTATATTTAGTACCTTGATATATGGAAACATTGATAACTAACTCTATCCATTTTGTAGAGTTTGGCCCTTCAACGTTGCTCGGGATATAGACCAGTGGATCTAAAGGAATGTGTTCTTATCATTCACGACTTACAATTAAGTAGACGAAGAAGTAATTTGTCAGCTGTGAGGGACAAATACAAGCTGCATAAGGTATCAATTCGTGCATTGTTGATAATTGGTGATTTTGTTGTAGATGCCTGTATAGTTCAGTAATCTGATGTGAACATTTGTATGATTTTCTTGTAACAGTTCAAATGTGTGGCAACATTGTCTTCTCCTCTCGAAATACCAAACTCATTCTTCGAAGATACAAGACAATGATTTCTCGGGCTCTCGAGCATATGCTTGGAAATTGTAACGAGATGCTACGACGATACGGGGAAGCTGGTTTATGCTGATCTGAGGGCACCATTAACCTGAGTTTTCATTTTATTAGATCAGGAATAGTTATTAAGATATATGAAAGTTATAGCAAGTAGCTAGTAAAAATGATGATTCTTCTACATGGTTGCATTGAGTGATGATTGGAATTTAGTACAGAGACATTATTTATTCTTGTAATAAGATGAATACAATTATCTAGAATTTTTTGTATGGCCAAATATTGCATTATGCAATAATATTAATGGTCAAAAACATATTTGGACTATCAATTGTATTAAAACACATCTCACTTCGAAGTGTTCAACATGTGCGGTGCACCTATTATGGATTAAAAATAAATATTTGACCAATTTAACATTGACATGTATTTAATGTTGGAAAATTATTTAAAGCCCTTTTATTAGCCATTAGTTACTCCTTAAATACAAAAGTGTATAACAAACTTTCTATAGCTTTTGTTCCATTATTATTTGAGTTCTACTCTGAAATATATTCTTAGGGATCGTTTGGTAGATTGCATTGAAAAAAATTAATGTATGTATTAGCTTTGTTTGATATATTATTTCACTCTATGTATAACTAATGCAAGTATTAGTTATACATTCTATTTGGTTTTGTGATACTATATATATATATAACAAATACATGGGAAATTATGATATTAGCAATGCAAAGATTTAATGCATGCAATTAGCATGGTTACACAATTACATCTTAAAACATTTTTACATCATTACCATCATATTTGTGGAGGATAATTTTGTAAGCAACTTTTTTTAGAAATTATGCGATGCATGTTATTTTTAATATACGGAACCATATACTACATATATAGTAAGTAATATCAGCATAACTAATACATCATATTCAACACTATACTTATACACTCTATCATATGACCTCTTAGTCATTTCATTTGGTGGAAGAAGAGAAGATAAATGAACACAAACTCTTCCTCTCATATGATATTGTGTTGGAGTTCTCTTCCTTAAAAGAATCTTTTTTAGTTATTGTGCTCCTAATTTTATATTAGAAGAACTTGTTGAATACACTTATATCGGATGAAATATATTTAAGAACAATATTATTGACACATCTCAACTATGAGAATTCTTTGCATATTTTGTGACATTTTTTTTTACGTAAGATTTGCAACATCCAATGCAAAGAAAGTGATAGTTTAGGTAGATAAAAAGATTAATAGTTAAGGCATGAAACTCACAAAAAAGTGTTAATTTAAATTTATTTTTGACCATTAATTATACTTTGCTTGGATGGTTGTTCCACATTGTTTTTAATGTGTCGTATTATGTTGTGTTGTACATATCATATTGTATTGTTTTGATGAATACACGATTTGAATAGATTGTATCGTTTTCTGTCGTTACATAATGTCATGCATCAATAATTTGATGATAAACCTACGAGAAAAGTAGAATAAGGTGTAGAGATACCATAAAGATATAATTAAGATGAAGGATTGTAGAATATTAAATCATAAGTAGAGATAAAGTGAGAAAAAAAAGGTAAGACACAGGCACACCAAATTGATTATTATATAAAATGAGACTTTTTCGTCATTTTCTAAGATATATGAACACAAACTCTTTCTCTGGTATGATATTGTGTTGGGTTTTCTTCGTTACATAATCTTTGTTAGTTTTTGTTCTTCTAATTTTATATTAGAAGAGCTCGTTAAGTCCTGAAGGATATATCTACGGCAAGTAAAATATCCTTAAAGACAATATCTCAACAGGTTTCGTGATAAGATATTCTTTACAAGATTTGCAACATTAAATAAAAAGAGAGTGATAATATAGGTAGATAAAGTGAACAATGAATAATTAAGGTATGAAAGTCATAAGAAAATGATACTCCCTTCTCCAACAATAGTTGACCACTATACTATTTTGGCATGTCCATTTATGAAATCAATGGATACTTTTACACTTATCATTAATTATAGTCATTTTCCTATTATATTTTTAAGACATTGTTTATTATATTCAAAGGGTGCTATAGTAAAATTACCATTCTATTTCTATTTATATATTTTTAACAAGTGTGCAAATTTAATAGTAAACAACAATTGTTGGTCAAAGAGAGTAACTTAAATATGTTTTTGACCATTAGTTACACTCTGCTTGGATGGTTGTTACACATTATTCCACCATTGTATCATATTGTATTATTTTAATGAATACAACATTGAATATACTGTATTAATTTCCATCGTTACATAATGTCATACATCAAACAATTTAAAGAATAAACCTAAAAGAAAACTAGAGTACAACGTAAAATTACGATCATTAAATTAAACATTAAGATCAAATAAGAAAAAAAAGAGAGTCTTTTTCATCATTATCTAACAATATTTTTAACAATAAGGGGCCGTTTGGTTACTGGATAAGGGCAACGTTAATACATGAATAACTTTGTTATTCATGTATTAATTTTGTACCACGTTTGGTTTGTAAATAGAATCAAAATTATTCATGTATAAATTTTAACAATGTTTGGTTGGTGTGTCTCCAATGTTGTATAAAAGTTATACATGTATTGATTTTATGTGGTGTTTGGTTGTATTTTTGTAATGCCACATAGCTAATACTTACATAACTTATGAAGAAATCTATGTATAATTTTATGCAGGGGTAGAGGGTGAAATAAGTTATGAGGGTATTAGTTATACATGGATTAAATTAATAAAAATTACATATTTACCCTTAATTTGTTTTCTTACTTATTTGTTTGTAAATAATAATGTATATTAATTTACAAAATTAAGGAGTTATATATCTTCTTTTTAAAAAGGCATAATACATATATTGGACCCTAAACTTGGCTTCAAATTTTAACTTTGACCTCCAACTTTCATAGTGCACAAACAGACACTTTAACTATCCAATCTTTTAATAAATAAACACGCGAATCCTACTTGGCAAAACGCGTGATGTGCACGTATTTTGCGCGAGTTAGGAGTAATTTTCGAGTCCCACAACAGTAAAAACCTCCCTTTTCCGGCCAGCAAACACCACTTGAAACCACCCAAAACCTCCATTCATTTTCTTCTTCTCCGCTCCGCTCACGCCACCACCAGCGAGCCAGCTTCAACCTCAAACAACCAGCAGCTCCCAACTCCAAACACCTCCAACCCAGCTGTTCTCCTTCTTCCTCCACACCGGAGCACAACCCATGAAGCGAACGAGCTTCGAGCTCGCTAAACCAACCAAATACCCGACCCCAAACCCATCAAATCCGCCATCTCCGGCGAGAATCATCATGAAACAACACTGCTGCAACCAGCAGCTCGAACCAAACACAAAACAGCAACCAAATGACCCCTCAAACCCTATGAAAACAGACCCAACAACCACAAACACCTAAACCAAGAAGCCAACCATCAACAAAC
>NW_006238962.1:2308887-2324770 GCF_000226075.1 Solanum tuberosum | reverse complement strand
CCACCCCACCCCCGAGGGACTGTTGCATTTTATTTATTTTGGATACTGCTTGTTTATAAGCATGGATTTTCTAATTTCCGACTTTTTAAAAAAAGTATATTAATTTACAATAAATTAAATAATCAATAAGTTATAATTTATGTAATATAATTTCTACATAACTAAATCCTACATAAATAATATCTACGAAACTAATATTTGTATAATTAATACCTACATAACTAATACATGCATAACTAAATCCTGCATAACTAATACCTGCATAACTAAATCCTACATAACTAATACATGCATAAAAATTCATAGATTCTCTCATAACTACTCCCTGTATTACTAGTATCTACATTTTAAAGTTACGTGGCATAGTTTGACTCTGCACGAATGGTGTAAGAAAATTACCTTTTAAGTTAGTGGATGACGAAATATATAATTAAAGAAGCGGGTATATATGGAGGGAACCCAAAACTCACTTTTTAAAATTTCGATCTGAAAAAAAAAAAGTAACCAAAAATTTGCCGCAACAAGACAACCCCTTAAAACCAAAAATTCCCAAAAACTCAAATCCATCTGAAAATTTCCCTCAAAAACACTCACTCTGCTGAATATATGGCGCCATATATATACATACACTCATCTCTCTTTCCCTTCCTCAGCCTACTCTTCCTCTCTTACCCTACCCACCCCCACCCCCAAACACAGAGAGAGGAAAAGGGAGTTGCAAGAAATGGCAGATCAAGAAAATTTTGTTAGAGTTACAAGATTAGCCAAGAAAAGAGCAGCAGAAGCAATGGTTCAGCATTTGCAACAACCCAACAAGAAGAGAGTTGTGTTGGGTGAGATTCAAGATTTGTCTAATGAGGGTATTATCAAATCTAGGAAGACTATTAAGAGGAAGGTGAAAAGATCTGTTACTGAGAAAGATAAGGAATTTGATGTTGATGTTAATTTGGATGATGATCCTCAGATGTGTGGTGCTTATGCTTCTGATATTTATGATTATTTTCATCAATTGGAGGTTAGTGTTTTTGCTCATTTCAATAAATTTTGTGTCTTTTGAACTTTAATCAGTTAGATCTTAGTGATTAAGTATGTTTTGCATTTCGTATATGTTTATTGGAGTAAATAAATTTAAAAGTGAAATTTTTAATTGGGTGTTACTTAATAGAGCTTGATTTGGTTTCTAATTGATGATTTTGCCAATGGGTACTCTAAAGATTGGATTTTTAGCAAATGGGTTGTGGTTAATATCATTGAAATATCAAATCTTGTTAATAGAGCTTGATTTGGTTTGGTTTCTTATTGATGATTTTGCAAATGGGCAATCTAAAGATTTGATTTTTGGCAAATGGGTTGTGGTTAATATCATTGAATTATCAACTCTTGTTTAATTGGGTGTTACCTAATAGAGCTTGATTTGGTTTCTTATGGATGATGTTGCAAATGGGTACACTAAAGATTGGATTTTTGGCAACTGGGTTGTGGTTAGTATTAATGAATTATCAAATCTTGTTGAATTGGGTAATTACCTAATAGTAGCAGAGCTTGATTTGGTTTCTTATTGATGATTTTGCAAATGAGCACACTAAAGATTGGATTTTGGCAAGTGGGTTGTGGTTAATTTATCAAATCTTGATTGGATTTGATATTTGGGTTTTTGAGTTTTTGACTTACTCTGTGGTTTTTCAAATCAGATTGAGAAAAAGAGAAGACCATTGCCTGATTACCTTGAGAAGGTTCAGAAGGATGTGAGTGCAAACATGAGAGGGGTGTTGGTCGACTGGCTGGTCGAAGTTGCAGAGGAATACAAGCTTCTATCGGACACGTTGTATCTTACTGTTTCACACATTGACAGATTCTTATCACTGAATGTTATCCCTAGGCAAAGGCTTCAGCTTTTGGGTGTTTCTTCTATGCTCATTGCTGCGTAAGTATTGGAACCAAGAACTGGTTTGTTCCCCTGGTATTGTGTGTTACGAATCTAATATAATCTGTTGATTATGATCAGGAAGTATGAGGAAATCAAGCCTCCACATGTCAAGGATTTTTGCTACATTACAGCAAATACATTTACGAAGAAAGATGTTGTGAAGATGGAGGCTAGTGTGCTACAATCCCTCAAATTTGAAATGGGTAGTCCCACAGCCAAAACATTTCTCCGGTAGGTCTCATTGTTTCCTGAATAAGCAGTGGTGAACTTGTTAAAGAACGATTAAGGTTCCTTAACTGATATGTCTGTTCTTTTTTCCTTGGTATACAGACGATTTACTAGAGTTGCTCAAGAAGATGTTAAAGTAAGTGCAAATATGTAACATGAACATTTTGATTTTGTATTCGACTGTGTTTCTGTCAAGTGGTTGCTTATTTTGTATTCTTTCCGCCTTTTACAGAACCCCGATTTGCAGTTTGAGTTTCTCGGTTACTACCTAGCCGAATTAAGTTTATTGGATTACAACTGCGTGAAGTTTTTGCCTTCTTTGGTAGCTGCTGCTGTGATATTCCTTTCAAGATTCACATTACAGCCAAAGTCACATCCTTGGGTGAGGATTTTGATCCAATGTTCACTATACTTACAGTTTCATTTATATATATCGAAGTGCTGAATTAACTCTGTCCATATTGTAGAGTCTGGCTCTTCAACGTTGCTCGGGATATAGAGCAGCAGATTTGAAGGAATGTGTTCTTATCATACATGACTTGCAATTAAGTAGAAGAGGAAGTACTTTAGCAGCTGTGAGGGACAAATACAAGCTGCATAAGGTATTAATCTGCTCGTTGTTGATAGTTAGTGATTTTGTTGTAAACACCTGCATAGTTCAGTCATCTGATGCAAACTCTATGATTTTCCTGTAACAGTTCAAATGTGTGTCAACATTGTCTTCTCCTCTGGAAATACCGGATTCATTCTTCAAAGATACTGTATAATGATTGGAAAATTGGTAAGAGACGTTACGATGATACCTGGAAGAGATGGATCTGCCTTCTTGATGCTGGCTCATGCTATTTAAAGGACTTTATTTTAGTAGATATGGTATAATCCTCATGATATATGAAAGTTATAGATATAGTATTGTAATGTCTCTGTATGTTTAGAGCCATGTATGGTAAAAATAAATGTTTCTTGTAAGTTATAATAAGCTGGAAATAACTCCGGAAAACTATATATTATATGAAAAGGTATGGATGTATACAATATTATTACCTTCATTTGCAAGTACTAAACCCCTATTCCAATTCTCTTTGGTTATAGTATGTATTGATAATACCTCTCTGTAACAGTCTCGTTTGTTTTGGACCTTTTTGGGTGCCTTTTATAGTGATTGGTTATTATACATCTTGAACAATATTTGATATTTATATTATTCTTTTATTCTAAACGAACTTTTTTTATTGCGCACGGAAGAGGAAAGAGGAGGAGATTATAAGGTGGTTAACTGTCACCAATAGATGTAATATTAGATAGCCAATAAATTGAGCTATTAAGATTCCTTGATATTTAGATATTATTTGATGGTTTTAGATTAAAAAAAGAAGAAAGAAGAAGCCCACAAGTCATTTTTTTCAATTTGTTTATGTTATAGTAAAATAAAAGGTACTCCTTCCGTTTCACAAAGAATGACCTCTTTTCCTTTTTAGTCAGTTTCAAAAAAATGACCTCTTTTCTTTTTTGGTAACATTTTACTTTTTGCTTTCCACGTGGCATGTTTAAGACCACAAGATTAAGGGCAATTTTATACATTTGACATAACTTTAATTTAGGACTACAAGATTCAAAAGTCTTCTTTAATTTCTTAAACTTCGTGCCAAGTCAAACCAGATCAATCTTTTTGAAACGGAGGGAGTAATTAATATTGATTATATTTTTAAAAAGGTCTCCAACTTTATCTTTTACTTGGTGTGCAGCATTAAATTGGTCAAGTAATTATTGATACACATTGTATGCTTTGAATTTTTTTGTGGAGGGACCATGGGCTACTACAAGTATCATTGCACCGGTATTTTTTTAAAAATAATCGTAGTGTTAGATTAACTTGCACGCATTTCAACTAATTCCACGGGATACTTTTCATCTTTTATTAGTAACAAGTATTAAGTAACTACCGCAAAATGAATATGTGCCTTGTACTACGGCAAAACTTTTTTTCTTTAGAATGTTCTTATTGTTGGGTTAGAAAAAGAAGGATTAACACATAGTCAACTTGTCAAGATATTTATTAAGACACTTAACTAAGTTTTGTTTTAATTGAACACCTCAACTTCTATAAAGTATTTTAATTAAACACTTTTGATTTAAATTTTGAAAAGAATACTTTTGCTTGTGTTTTCGGTTGTCTATTAGAGTCTAGAGAGTTAAGTTAATCACACAACATATGCCATCTCTTTAAATTATACACATCAACCTCAAGTATAAAATGCGTAGGGCTTTACAACTTATTGAAGCGAATGCGTATAATTAAAGAAAATGATATATTTTATGTAGTTAACTTAACTACCTAAGAGATGAATGAGAACACACGTAAAACATTTCCAAGAATCGAAAGTGTGTAATTGAAATACCATATTAAGAGTTGAAGTGTTGGTATTGGTAATTTAAGAGAAACTTTGTACTCTTCAAAAAGGAGATTATTTACGTGCTGCTTCCTTAGGCTTAAAAATGAGTAGAGAAGTTTTCTCATTTATTTTGTTTTCTTTAGTATTGTTCATGTTAAGATATAGAAGATAGGAACATGCATGAAACTAAAGTAAGATACTATATATTATAATCCAACATAATCTGTTTGCAAACCAAACGATCCCTTAAAGTTTAGATCAATACCATAATGATTTAGTCGGGTCCCAATCTGGGTAACCGGGCACTAGGTGAAACAAACAAAAAAGTTATCTACGATGTGACTTTAGTTTGAGCCTCAATTGTTCTGCATTTCTAAAAGGCAGAGTTTCACATCGATTCCTCAACCTGATCTACAATCGCAAATCATAGACACAGACCTTCTTGTTTGCGAAACAAGCTGCAACCTTGTTGCCTTCCTTGTTCCAACACACTTCAAAAATGCAGCCATCACCATTGTAAGTTTTTACAATCTTGGCCTCCTTCACCGACCATATATTCATGCATTTGTCCAATGATCCACTTGCCATGTATTCACCGTTCGGACTAAATGCAATAGAGTAAACAGGTTCCCTGGATTCAAAATGGAACATAACCTACTTAGTAAAAACCAAAAACATTAAACAAGAATGATACAAAGATTTGATGAACTAAAAGAAAGATACACACGTATTGATAGTTCAATTGAGTACTAGTAAACAAACCCCATAATACGCCTATCATTTGACAGTTAAATAAGTGTAAATTTATTAAGAGTGCCTTACTATCTCCTGTGTCCGTTCCAAGTAGACATAATGAGTTAACATCAATTACCTGTGACCGTTTAAGCTGTGAAGAAGACGCCCTTGGTCAACATCCCATAGCTTCACGGTAGAGTCAAATGAAGCACTACACAGATAGAAAATAAAACAAAACCAATAAGCTCAAAGAAGTAACAGCAGGGGAATGTAATATAAAATCGAGAATACAGTAAATATGACCGTAGCAATAGATAGAATACCTTGCCAGCAACAACTGTTGATTCGGATTGCTTGTACCAGCGCCAGTTGGACTCCATTTGATGGTATGTATCTCCTAACAAAAACATATTAGTCAGCAGCTGATGTCTGATTTGATTAAATGAATCAACAAAGAAAAAGAAAGAACAAAAATAGATACTTTGCTATGTTCTCTGAAATCATGCAAGCAGACATCCCGTTTCATGCTCCATATCTGCACAAAAACAATAAATTATTGACCAAATCCCCGAGGGCCAGTGGCACACCGCACCACCTCTCTACCTTATCCAACTTAAAAAATATCTTATCTCTGCTGCACATTTCAAAACGTGACATGCGCCTAACCTTTAGAAGGACAAGATTGGAATTACCTTAACTGTGGTATCATCAGAGCACGAAGCCAGAAAGGAACCTGAGGAGTCCCACTTGATAGCATTGATTTCATTCTGCAATGGCAAAGTAAACAACCCTTTAAGACTATTCACAACGGATACATCAATGTTCGAATCAAGCATAACATGCTAAGCTTCAGTCCTCACCTGATGTCCTGAGAACGTTTTGACTGGTTTGTTCTCTCCAACCTTACAAACATATATCATGTTATCAGCGGAGCAGGTCGCGAAAGAATTATTGTTTCGCCAAGCAACATCAAGCAATGGACCTACATGGGGTTGTATGAACATAAGAAAAACAAAACAAAATCTATCCTTGCTCAGATATGAGGTAAAATATAATGAAATGAATAATTGAGACAGAACAAGGGCAACAGAACACCTGAATGAAAATCAAATTGCTGCTTCGATTCTCCAGATTTCACATTCCAAACAACGGCAGTTGTATCAATACTACCGCTAAGGAGATAATCACCTTTCTTGTTCCACTTCAAAGATATGATTGGCCTTTTATGTTTGTTAAGAGTACTAACCAATTCCCCTGTATGAAAAGTCAGTAAGAGAAAGCAAATTATACATTCAATCTTCAAAACAAGTTTTTCCTCCATGCCCCTTACCAGATCGTTTCCAGATTCTGGCTCCACCATCGTAAGAACCAGTTGCAAGCAGGGTACCCTTGCTCTGTACAAGAAAAATTCATAAATACAAGATCAAATAATAACTAGAAAATTAAATATGTAACCACAAGCAATGCAGTCTAATTTCAGAAAATCCACCAGAAAAGTATAGATCAACGAAAGTCAGCCCAAAACAAGCAGTAGAAAACTCACATTCCAGTCAAGTGATGTAACATCCTTGTTTTCCTCAGTTGCTTGACTTTCCAAATGGTTCAAAACCAAACATTTGGGATAGTAGAATTACATGGACCATCTCCAATAGTCCAAATTCTAGCAGTAGCATCTCCAGACCTAACGTGTTATTACACATGATTAGCTATAATAGACATGATTCCTTAGACGAGTCTAAGAAAACAGAAGTATGAATAAGAACATCAGTGATTCATATACGAGAGCAAAAAAGAAAGAAATGGTACTAATGCTTACCCAGATGCAAGCAGTGACCCTTTTGGACTCCAAGCACAGACAAAAACCTAGCACGAGTTTAAAAACAAAAGAGAATTGCAATGTTAATACAGAACACAGAAGATATCTATTAGATAACCTATTGAGAAATCATGGCGAACCTCAGATGTATGTCCTTCCAAAACCATTACATCACTCCTTTCTTTGTCCTGTTCACGCTCTTTTCCTTTCTGTTGTTTCTCCATCTCCCTTTCTCTTGTAGGTTCTCGTTTGTGGTCAGCACTCGCCTTATCCTTCCGTGTAGGTTTATCTTTCTGAACCTTCCCCTTTTCCCTTTATATTTCCGCAGCTCATCTACATCCTTTGTAATGAGATCCAAAGGCTCTAGAAGCTTGAAGTCTTCATCCATATTAGCATCATCCTGCATTCTGTAGTTAGTACAGAGTAGTAAAAAGATATAGAAAAATCAGAATATTAAAATATTTGCCTTACATTACTCAAATTGGTTTCCAGTTCAAGATACTGAATACCCTTTTGCACAAATTGAATAAGAGCACCAGGAGGAACTAGATGTCCATCCATTGTGCTCCTATTGAGCCCTGCCTCGTATCCAAAAGCAAATGCTGAATGTGTGAATCCTGAAAAAATATATTAGCAAAACCAGTAGACCGATTAGATATATATTACCCAAAACGAAATGCTGAATGTGTGAATCCTTAATGGGTACTAGTCCATCACGATCAAATTTACTTCCTCATGGGCAAGAGTTGAAAGTTAAATTTATTTAATCCTATCGAAAAATGGAGAGACAGATACCATATTTAAATGAGATGTTTAAATTTGGTAATAACAACACTTTCAATTTACTGAATTCAAAATTTATTATTCTAGTGGATGAATGGATCAAACCTAGCAAACAACAGCAACATGTTTTCGATACAGAAAAAATGTTTACTTTGCAGAATTTAACATCATCTAACAACAAACTCCGATTGTGGGGAGGTTGGTGTGTACGCAAACCTTAATCCCTACCTTGTGCAGATAGAGGATCCAGTTTTCAAACTCGGATTCATGGGGATTTCAGAACAGAAACACAACATAAATTAAACTTGGATAGATAAAACAGATTCTGAAGATGAGAATTAAATTACCTGATTCAGTGAGGTAGCGGAAAACAATGTAATTGAGGACCTCAGAGGTTAGAGAGGCCATTGTTGTGAATTGTTGGCGGCTTAAACTTAAACTTAAACAGACAAATGCATTACTATTACATCCTCTCATATATATAGAGGCAAAAAATATGGTAAGTGTGAATTTTGGGATGTATGAAACGTTATGTTGGTTCCAAAAAGGCATTTTAAATGAATTGTTGAATGACTAAATTACCCTTCAGGGTCCAATAAATATATTTCCTTTTTAAAACAATAACACCCTGGTTTAAATAAAAATTATGTTGCCAAGAGTTGAATTGTTAAATTTATTTAATAATATTCTTTTTTTGGGGGGGAAAGGGGGGGGGGGGTAATTTTGATTGTTCTTTCCTTCGAGCCAAGTTAAATCCTATCAAAATCTATTAATGTAAACATCAAGGGCAAATGTATTTTTTTACCTAAACTATATACTAGATTCGCCTAGGGTTGTCTATCGATTGATTCAGTTCACTTTTAAAGTTTATCGGTACGACTTATCAGTTATTGAATTATAGATATGCTAAATCATTCTAGGATCATTAAAATCTCAATTTATCAGTTATTGATGATTATTTGTTCGTATCGGTTAAACCATTAAAATTTCATACACAAAAAATCAACGAAAATCACTTATAAGGAATAAGGTGGCAAATCAATTGAACCATGTGCAGGAGTTGACAAATTGCTTCATCCTCAAATGCCAACACATAATAATCGAGAGTTTGAGACAGTCAGAAAAAAAATATGAAATTAAACTCTAAGTCAATGACTTTGTATGCCAAATGATATAAATATAATTTATTAATTTACTATCGAATTTTCAGTTAATCTCGATTTAAGTGCCTATCAAAGTAAATATCTTATATTCATTGGTTTGATGTGTGAAAACACTTAAGTTTTTACCCATAAAAACAATTATATGTCAAACTTTTTTTTTTAGTTAAAATGGTTAGTTTGAATGTTATTTTGTTTTTTTCCCTAAAATAATAGCTAGTAAAACTTTAATATTACTCAGATCCTTTCCCCTCTAATCCAATCCACTTAACACTATTTAAAGAAAAAATCTAATTAATTTAAGAGATTTTAGCAATGCGATACATTTCATTTGTATAATTAATAACTCCTATTCAGTGGAAACAATGAAGAAAAAGGGTCCGAACAAGCGTCGATATTGGAATCCTCAAGAGACGAGATATTGCTGAAGCTAGTAGCTGAGGAACATGGAACAAAGAACTGGTCAGTTATAGATCAATTGATTCCAAATCGATCTTCAAAGTCATGTAGGCTCCGGTGGTGTGATCAACTTTCTACTCAAGTGGATCATCAACCTTTTACTCCTGAAGAAGATAATATTATTATCAAAGATCATGCCAAATTCGGTAGTCAATGGTCTCCGATAACCCATTTGTTATCGGGTCGAACCAATAATGCGATTAAAAAATATTAGAATTTCACCCTTAAATGGAAGCACTCTTCCATATCGGAAGATTTTATATTAAAAAATCCTTAAACGTTGTTGAAGAGATCGTTCAGTATCAGGGCAGGTACAAATTCAGGTAGTCCATGTGGATCTGATTTGAGCAATTTGGATTTTTGTAAGTTCCCTCAGTTGTGTATTTATCCTCCTTGTTGCCCAACAAGTGGAATTTTGCCTCTTTCAGTAGTCTCACCAGTAATGTCCAATCCATCAACATCTCAGAGTCCATTCGAAACTGATTTGAACAATTTGGATTTTTCTAGGTTTTTGAGTTATGTCTTTATCCGTCCATTACCCCATTAGGTGGAATTTTGCCTCTTTCAGCAGTAATGCCAGATTCATCAACATCTCTGAGTCTCTCTTTTCCCGGATTCAGATCTAACAAGAATTTGAATCAGCTAAAATGAATCGAGCAAGTAGTTGAAATGAAACCTGTAGTGGAATCTAAACTCACTACATCTCTGAGTCTCTCTTTACTCGGATTCAAATCTAGCAAGAATTCGAATCGGGTAAACCGAATCGAGCAAGTAGTTGAAGTGTCACTTTACATCTCTGAGTCTCTCTTTACCCGAATGTAAATCTAGCAAGAATTCAAATCGTGTAAACCAAATTGAGAAAGTAGTTGAATTGACACATGTATCGGCATCTGAACCCACTCCATCAACTTTAATGCCTCAAATTTCAATAACGCAGAATTGGAGATATAATTATTGAGCCTAGAATTTTTGATAGTTTTGCATGATATGGTACGGAAAGAAGTTAAAAATTATATGTTAGAGTTTGAGAATGAAAGGGATTCAATAATGAACACAAAAGCAATAAGGGATTTCATTGTTAACAACATTAGTGTTAACAAATGTTGAGTAAATATTGAATAAGGAGGAGAAAAAATGGAGAGATCATAATTATTATTTTCTTCAAACTTTAGTTGATGTTTTTATAGTATCTCATTAGACTTTTGGATGAATGTACGAGAAAAAGAGAGCAAAAAATATTTATATTCATAAGAAATGAAGGGAAAGCAACCCAACCAATCATCCTCAAACCCCTACCTCCAGTACCCCACCCAAAAAATTTAGGAAGAAAATAGAATTGAATATGATTTTTCAATTAGATTTTTTGATGAAATCGATCATTTCTATATTTTTTGAGGTGTTGTTATTAATATAGTTTTTCCTTTGGTGCATTTTATATACAAATTAACTGTTAAGATAATCATTTAAGGTATTTGATTAACTACTTGTTATTTGAGGTAGTATCTAAAATAAAATTCATAGGTGGTATGTCTTTTTGTTTTCTAGAGTGATAACCATTTTCAAAATGATGATGTTTTATATTTAGAAATAATTTAGTTTTAAAATTATTATTATTCTATAGTCATACACCGGCGTTAATATCCAATTAAGTTTAATCAACTATGTAAGGCAAATTAAAATTTATTAGGAGACTTATTTTAATAAATAATTAAAAATACAATAAATATTAATTATAACCTTAAAGGAAGTAAAATTAGTAGCTAGCATAAACTAAAGCGGGAAAGACTTATTAGGGTTGCCATCAACTTCTTCTTCTTGCATGGGACTTAATTCTCATGTTCTATCTCATTATAGATTAATGGGAAAAGGGACGGATTTACCCCCGAACTTTAATAAATGGTATGTGTATGCCCTCCGTTATACTTTGCATCCACATAAGCCCCTGCCGTCCAATTATAGGTACACATAGACCCCTCTCACTAACGGACCCCTAATTTATTACACGTGTCTTAATATTATTGAACTACCCGTTTGACCCTTTTTTTTAACCCATAACCCAACTATCCGCCCCATAACCCAATACCCACCCAATTTCCTCTAAAAGGATCCTAATTAAAACACCCAAATTAAAACACCAAAATCTGCTCTCAATGTGGTTTTCTCACCCATGGACTTGAACTTCTTTTTCTGAAGTTGTTTCAAATGTGCTACTGCATCATGCAATTCCACTCTGTTCGTCATCTTCAGAGCTTCTTTCAAAGCTTTCTTAGCTTCCTCAGTTTCCCCAGCCCCCAATAAAGCCACAGCCTTATTGAGATGTGCTCTCCAGTGATTCGGCCAAACACTTAGTACCCTAGTGTACATCTCTGAAGCACGCTGATATCTACCCATATCCATGTATAGTCCACCTAAATTGTACAAGGCATCAACATGGCCAGGTTTCAAATCAATAGCTCTCTGAAACTCCTTAATAGCATTATCATCATCACCCATTGCGTGCAATGAAGAAGCAAGATCACAATGTGCATCAGCATAGTCACTCTTCATATAAATGGCCTCTTCTAATGCCTTAACAGCTGCCTTATACTCACCCACGCCAAAAAGTGCACTACCCAAAAGTTTCAAAGCTCTAATTGAGTTACTAATTGAATCACAAGAACTTTCAGACATGGTTTTAGGTCTGATTTGAGGGAGACGACAGATAGATGAAAAATTGACTACAAAATTATGACCAACACACGATAGATTCGACAAAGACAAGGTGAAATCGATGAGACAAAGTGGAATCGACGAAGACAAATTGGAATCGCGGCAACGACCAGGGTTTTGTTGTGAGGGATACGCGGGGACCTCCGACTAGGGAAAAGGGACGAATTTTGGTGTTTTAATTAGGATCCTTTTAGAGGAAATTGGGTGGGTATTGGGTTATGGGGCGGATAGTTGGGTTATGGGTTAAAAAAAAGGGTCAAACGGGTAGTTCAATAATATTAAGACACGTGTAATAAATTAGGGGTCCGTTAGTGAGAGTTGATGAAATCAAAGATGCAAGTTGTCCATTCTTAAGAGTTGTTAACACATTTAAAAATAGACAAGCGAGTGAGACTTTCTTTTATTGGGATATTCAACTTGATTCATGGAAAGATGGTCGACTCCGGATTGACTACAATTTTTTTGGTGATGTCGTATCTTTTGATATCATATATTGAACAAACAAGTATTGTATGATTTATGAATCATTTATTGTAATAAAACATCATTGACAAAAGATGACATTTTATCGTGTTTTTCTATTTGAATCTTTCAGATGGTTATTCTTGACAAAATATAATATCATATTCTAATGATTTTTTGAGACACAAGTATGTTATGATGGTCAAGTATCTAAATATGAAGTAAGAATGCATAGCTTAAGCAAGAAATGATTTGCTAAGTTCAATCCCACAATTTTACATGTGACAATTGACATGCACTTGCAAAAATATATTGAATATATCTATATCACATGTGCACATTGTCTACTAATGTTTTACTTCAAATATAACGTATGATCAATTCTTGAGGAATACATATTGAAGAGATGGACAAAAGATGTTAGAAAAGGAATAAAAAAATCTGCCAAGAGTTGTGTTATTGATGAAAGTTCAGAATCTAAGATTGTTTATACTAATAGTGTGACACAAGTCTGTTTTTTACAGTCTTATTCATCTTACCAAATCAAATATGGAGTGTTGTGATTTTTTTTTTTGAAGGAAATTTCAAAATTGCTTCGTTTGAGTTAGATGACTATCTAGAAAAGTTGCATAGTACCATATTTCAACAATAAATGGTTGAAAGATATAGAAGACAAGATATTGGACCCTCTTCGTGTAGGAGCTCCAATTGTGCGCAAAGAGTGTTCAGAAGGTATTGGGACAATCTAAAAAAACACTCCACCAACTCGTGGGAAAACAAGTAAATACAATACAAGTCTTTATTTAGTTTTAATTTTCACAATAAGCTAATTAATTTTATTTATCTACAGAAAAATCTCAAGTTATTACATTTCTAGTAAAAAAAATTGTTTGAGGATAATAAATATAGTACATATATGGAAACCTTTATGGAACCCTCCGCAGGGAGTAGGAAGAGTAGTATGTACAGTCTCACAATTATTAGAGTCCATTTTGGACATTTAGGGGCCAATTAACAGGATTTATGCGATTTTCTCACTTTTTAGTGTGTTAGCCCATGAATATTTTAGTGATATACCTTCTGGATGATTTCTTTGCGAAACCATTACGAAACCCTCCGTAGGGAGTTGGGGAGCAGTAGCTACATTCTCACAATTTTAGAGTCCATTTTGAGCATTTAGGGGCCAATTTACAAGAATTAAGAGTGTTTCTTAGTTTTTCGTGTGTGTTAGTCCAATAATATTTTGGTGCTATGACTTCCAAATGTTTTCTTTGTGGAACCTTTACGGAACCCTCCGTAGGGAGTTTGAAGAGAACAACATACAGTCTCACAATTTTTAGAGTTTATTTTGGGCATTTAGGGCCAATTTACAGGAATTAGGCATTTCTCTCAATTTTTCGTGTATATTAGCCCATAAATATTATGGTGATATGACTTCCAGATGATTTCTTTGCGAAACCTTTACGGAACCATCCATAGGAATTTAGGGGAGCAGTACGTACAATATCACAATTTTTAGAGTTCATTTTGCACATTTAGGGGCCAATTAACATGAATTAAGCGATTTTCTTAGTTTTTTGTATGTGTTAGCCTATGAATGTTTTTTTGTTTTTTTTAAAACAAATTTACCACTATACAGTGTCTAGCGGTCTTTTATTAAACATAAAAAATATCAATAGGGACAAGTACAATCAAGGGGGGCTAGGCCTTACCTTACTAATCCTAATGAAGTACCTAACTTCTGCTACCTAACAAGCATGAAGAAAATAAGAGCTAGAGAGAACTAAGTATTTTCTGATCATCACAGAGTTTGTAATACACTCCATGATGATATTACAAATGAGGATGCTTAAATAATGTAAAAATATGTCAATCAAGAAGAAAGTTGAGTTACCAGCCTCAAACTTTCTATTACTAAAGCATGAATTAAAAAAGATTGATTGCCCATCAAAAGTAACTTGAAGTATTTTTCTCTTGTCTTCTTCTTCAAACCTATCCAACAACACTTGATGATTCATACCTTCTTTATGGATTTATTGGATCTAGTTGAACCTATTGATACTGTCAAATGGTTTTGCTTTGCCTATCACATCGGTAGGTGCCTTGGAACAAACTCCTCAGTCATTTTACCGTCCCAACTATGTTGCCTTCCATATGTCTTTCAGACGATTGTTTTTGTGTGAAACATTTACATAAATCTCCGTAGGGAGTTGGGGGAAGAATATGTACAATCTCACAATTATTAGAGTCTATTTAGGGGGCAATTTATAGGAATTAGGCGATTCTCTCAATTTTTCGTATGTGTTAGCCTATAAATATTTTGGTGATATGGCTTCCAGATGATTTCTTTGTGAAACCTTTACGGAACCTTCTGTAGGGAGTTGGCGGAGCAGTACGTACAATCTCGCAATTTTTTGAGTCCATTTTACTTATTTAGGGGGATATTTACAGGAATTAAGCGATTTTCTGATTTTTTTTTTGTGTGTGCACATAAATATTTTGGTGATGTCTTCCAGATAATTTCTTCGTGAAATATTTACAAAACTCTTCGTTGGGAGTTGGGAGAACAATGCGTACAATCTCTCAATTTATAGAGTCCATTTTGGGCATTTAGGGCCAATTATGGGAATTATGCGGTTTTTTCCATTTTTCGTGTGTCCATGATTATTTTGGTGATATGACTTTCGAACAATTTCTTTGTGAAAGCTTTATGAAACCTTCCGTAGGGAGTTGTGGGAGCAACACGTACATTCTCGCAATTTTTAGAGTCCATTATGAGGCCTATTTACAAGAATTAGATGATTTTTTTCAATTTTTCGTGTGTGTTAGTGTAACATCCGACAATTTGAAATAGCTAAGAAGAGGCTTAGAATTTATAAATTTTCATTTTTGGAAAGGATTTGAAAATCTGGAAAATTGGCTAAGTGTGGAAATCAGTGATTTTTGGCCAACTTTGAGCAGTCATAACTTCCAGCTCAGGATGAGTTAGGAGTAGTTCCAGTTATGGTTGTGAAGCTTGTGGAATGATCTTTCCAACGCCGCCGAGTTTGCTCAATTCCGAGTTCGTATGAGCGAGTTATGGCCCTTTGAAAGTTGGACAGTTGACAAGAAAATCCGTCCGGGAATCATTAAGGGCATTTTGGTCTTTTCCCTAGCTAATTCTTTTGAGGATATATTGTTGTATAGGGCTGATCTTTGGATCATTTTGTTC
>NW_006238962.1:2296069-2307833 GCF_000226075.1 Solanum tuberosum | reverse complement strand
AAAGGAACTATGTTTCCAAAAGAGCCTTTGGGCTAGATTTTGAGTAATTATCTCATTTAAAGAAAGATGTGTTTGAAACACTTATGAGTCAAAAGCATTTTGGGAGTAGTATCGAGCACCGATTTGGAGACGCGAGTTCATATTAAACTCAACTCTCCATAAGAACTATGTAGCCAACATGGGAGTTAACGGGTCATACTTTTTAGATGAACCCGTAAAGTTAAGCTAGTGGATCCACTTAGTAAAGTTAGCTTCCTATATCACGGCAAGGTATAGGATGGTCCTCGGGCAACGTGAGGTAAAACGTTGTATCACCACTCATATTCGTAGTGGTGGTTTGTCGGTTAGAGAACTCCCACAGTATAAATTGCATGGTTCCTCGAGGGTTCTGCTTAGTATGGATGGGGGTATGGGACTTCATTCATGCATTGCACAAGTAGACCTTGAGAGGAAGCATGATATTTTCATGATATTATAAATATGATTTTTCGTCATGTTTTAAGAGTTTTACAAGCTTTATATATCGCATGTGTCTTATTGCTTTATATATTGAGTTCAGTTATTCATGAGTTGAACAGAGCCAAGGTAAGTGTCCTCGTGTATCTCTTTCAACGCTTTAATTGTGGTTAGCTTCCCAGCTCGCATACTCGTACATTCAATGTACTGATGCCAGTTGGCCTGCATCTTATGACGATGCAGACACAGGTACCCCGGATCAACCTCCTGCACGTCGTTGATCCAGCCTGAGCACTCCAGAGTCAGTGGTGAGCCTCCTTGCTTTCCGGAGGACTCGGTTATTTTGTGTTTCTAGTTTTATTTTGTTAGGATGTTGCGGGGACTGTCCCAACATCCATCTCAGTATGTTAGAGGCTTCATAGACAGTCAGTCAGTTAGAATTGAGTCTCTCAGCTATGTATATATGTAAATATTCATTTTTGTAGACTCGAGTTGCCTTTTTGGCCAGATATGTATCAGTTAAGTTGTTTATGTCTTTGCATGGCATTGAGTTTTCTGTTGAGTCAGGTTTCCGCTGAGTTAAGAAAGCCAGGCCAAGGGTTCGCTTGGGGCCAGCAATGGTCTCCGAGTGCCGGTCCCGCCCAGGGTGTAGGCTCGGGGCGTGACAGTTAGCCCATGAATATTTTGTCATAAAAAATCAGGCTTTATACCAACTTTATTAATAAGTCAAAATATTCTATTTAGATATTCAAATTAGGCATGTCCAATTGAAGCATGACTTAGATCGAATGTCTAAATGGAGTATTTTGACAAGTTCAACAAGTTAATTATGTATTAAGACGAAAAAGAACCTCTATATGATTAATAAACAGTGCCGGCTCAATGCTTATAAAAATTAGGCATATGCCTTAGGCCCCCAATTTTAGGGGGCCTCTAATTTTTACCACGATAAATTATGTGTTAATTGTTTTTATAGAAAAAATTAATCATCTAAAGCAAATGTATTTTCTTTAAAAAATATATATTATTTTATTCTCCTTAACCTCAATCAAATAGAAGAAATCAAGAAAAATGTTGTTTTGTCTTCTTACATTCTCTTCACTAACTCTTGCGTTGTAATTTTCTAGACCCCTTTTATACTATATGTAAGTTAGAGCTCTATCAAAAATATGAATCAATAGTAAAAAATCATGTTTTGGATAAAGTGAATTACAAGCCTGTTTAGATTGACTTATTTCATGTATTTTTAAACAAAAAAAAAGGTTTATAAGCAGTTTTGTCAACTTATTACTTATATAATAATGTTAATAATTTATATAATAATTGCTTTAGCTAAAAGATTTTAGGCCTTTAATTGAAATTTCGCTTTAGGCCTCCAAGTACGTTGAGCCGCCCCTGTTAATAAAGCAATGAAAGAAAGCATGATACCAAACAAAGTCTTACACCGCATGTCAAAATAAGCACATAAGTTAACTAAACTGGAAATCTTTGTTCCCAAGTCCTTTTAAAGTACTCCTCAACGTCTATAATCGCATATCAAAAACACATACCTTCTTGTTTGCGAAACAAGCTGCAACCTTGTTGCCTTCCTCGTTCCAATACACTTCAAAAATTTCGCCATCGCCATTGTAAGTTCTTACAATCTTGGCCTCCTTCACTGACCATATATTAATGCATTTGTCCAATAATCCACTTGCCATGTATTCACCGTTCGGACTAAATGCAATAGAGTAAATAGGTGCCCTGGATTCAAAATGGAACAAAACCTACTTAGTAAAAACAAAAAAAACATTAAACAAGAACGATACAAGGATTTGATGAACTAAAAGAAAGATACACACGTATTGATAGTTCCACTGAGTACTAGTAAACAAACCCCATAATACTCGAGCCTATCATTTGACAGTTAAATAAGTGTAATTTTATTAAGAGTGCCGTATTATCATTTGACACTGATGTTTTTGGGCTGTCATGTGCTTTCTGTTTCTACTGCATATTGCTTTTCTTTCTTTTGTGTAACATCTCGCAAATTGAAATAACTAGGAAGAAGTTAAGAATTGGAAATAGTCATTTTTGGAAAGGATATAAAAATCTGGAAAATTTGTGAAGTATGTGAAGTTGAATTTTTGGTCAACTTCAAACGATCATAACTCCTAGCTCAGGATGAGTTAGGTGTGTTTCCAAATATCATATGAAATATCTTGGAATCATCTTTTCAACGCTGCCAAGTTTGCGCGATTCTGAGTTCGTATGAGTGAGATATGCTCATTTGAAGTTGCGTTGTTCAAATAAGGAGTCTAATCCGGATTTTTGAAGGGTAGTTTTAGTCTTTTCCTTACCCAATTAATTAAGTCCGTTTTTAGTAAATTATTTGGAGTCTAAACTGAGTTAGTTCAGTTTACGCAATTAAGAAATATGCTAGGGCTTTGAGAGAAGAGAAAAGAGGAGAAAGGAGAAGAGAAACTCAAGATTCGTCAAGTTCTTGATATTTTGGTTGTGGAATTCGCCAAGGATTCGATCCTACAAGGTATGTTAGACTCTCATAGCGTTGGTTTCATTCACCCACGTGTCGATCATGTTTGTTTCAGCGAAAATCATTTCTAGAAAGTTGAAAGTATGATGTTGTTGAAGTTTGCTTTAGTTGTTGAGATTTGATGGGATTGTGGAGTTCTTGATGGAATCGTATCGATTTAAGAGTTGTTTTGAGTTAGGTTCTTATGTATATATGCTGGGCATTCAAATCTATAGAGGGATTGAGAAAAAGAATCGGATTAGGCGAATTGGGATGAGAAAACGAAGAAGGAGAAAGTCAAGCAAGTTTTGGCACGCAAGTCGCGGACTTGCTCCCCCAGTGTACAAAAATCACCTCCGCATCGCAGTTAGGACGCGGACTCCTCTATTTCAAAATTTAATTTCACGATCAAATATTTAAATGCAACTCCGCGTCGCGGACTTGTTCCCAGACAATGATTTCTTGATCTTTTCTCATGTTTAGCTATCTAAAAACACTCCTAAACATCATGAGATCTTTCCTATCACAAATCACAATCCTTGAATCCATAAATTCAATTCAAGGAATGTTAAGAGTCAAATCTAGAAGTTAAGAATCTAGTCAAGAGAAGTTCATAAAATTTTCAAAGGTCTTTTACAAACGTTTTAACTTTGTTTTAAGACTTACGTTTCGAGTTAAGCAAAGAGTAAAGAGTTGAGTTCATTTCTCAAAAAAGCTAATAGGGAACTAAGTATTTCCAAGAGTTTAAAATGTTTTCACATTTGAACAAGAAAGGGAAACACCGATTTCCAAGAGAGCTTTTAAGCTAAAGTTTTGAGTAATTATATCAAACCAAAGAAAGAAGTTTTGATTTAAAACTTATGAGCTAAGTATATTTTGGGAGTAGTATTGAGCACCGATATGGGGATGAAAGTTTATATTAACTCAAGTCTCCATAGACCATGTAGCCATTTTGGGTAGTAAAGGATCATACTTTTTAGATGACTCCTTAAGTTGCTTTTTAGCATAGACTAGTGGATCCACTTAGTTAAGGCTTTCTATATGACGGCAAAGTATAAGACAGTTCTGGCAGCGTGGGCAAGACGTTGTATCAATACTTAGGCTCATAGTGGTGGTTGTCGGTTAGAGAAACTCCCACAGAAACCATATTACTTTATTACATGAGTAAAGTTGAGTTTGTTATTGCATTTCTTTAACGAACTAAGTTGCTTTCTATTGTTTTAAAAGTTTTCTATATATTGCATGTGTTTTATTGCTTTATATTGAGTTAAGTTGTTCATGAGTTGAGTAAAGCCAAGGTAAGTGTTCCTTTCAGATTCGTTTCAAGCCTATGTAATATTTAGCATTCCAACTCGCATACTCGTACATTCAATGTACTGATGTCAGTTGCCCTGTATCGTCTTATGATGCAGACACATGTAACCAGGATCAACATCCAACTCCTCGTTGATTAGGTTGAGCACTCAGAGTCAGTTGGTGAGCCTCCTTGCTTTCTGGAGGGCTCCTTTTAACCTTGCTTTCTAGTTTTCAGTTGTTAGGATGATCGGGGGTCTTGTCCCTACATCCCTCTTTGTTTTAGAGGCTTCATAGACGGTCAGTAGTTCAGTTGTCTTTACATTGTTATTTCTTATGTTAAGACTTGAGTTGCCATTTTGGCCAAGTTGAATGTTTGACCTTTAAACGTTCTAAGTCATTTTTATTAAAAAGTTGAGTATAAATGCATTTGATCATTTTAATAATGCTTAGAGTCTTCCGCTGAGTAAGTAAGCCAGGCCAAGGGTTTGCTTGGGCCCCGCAATGGTTCTCGAGTGTCAGCCACGTCCATGATGTAGGCTCGGGGAGTGACATTCTGGATGACAAACAATCATCTTTTCGTGCTCATTTCAATTGTTGGTTTAGTTTTTGCATGCTGTATGGGGCATTGGAACAGGCGCTCCTGATTATTCGTACTAGGAAAAGAAAAAAGATAATAACAAGATTGAGACAAACTTAATTTCTCTTACTTGATTGAACAACCAAAATTTCAGTTACTTTTAGTGATCTTCCAAGGTGGTCAAGACACTCTAGTTTATGGTTGGTCCTTTATAATATCAGTTGTTGCTTCGTTTAATATGATTTGCTAATAGGCTGGCTGACACCTTGACTTTGATCGTGATGGACTAGTACGGTAGTAGCTAATCAGTCTACTGCTTTGCTGATATATTTTTTCAGGATTCTTACATTCAGCATTTACTTTTGGACACGAGGCTAGGATCAATAAGAGCACAGTGGATGGAAATCGAGTTCCTTTTGATGCTCTTGTTAAAGTTGTGCAAAAGGGTATTCAATATCTTGAATTGGAAACAAATTTGACTTACATTGCTCAAATTCGTTTCCAATTCAAGATATTGAATACCCTTTTGCACAACTTTAACAAGAGCATCAAAAGGAACTCGATTTCCATCCACTGTGCTCTTATTGATCCTAGCCTCGTGTCAAAAAGTAAATGTTGAATGGAGGAATCCTGAAAAAACATATCACAAAACCAGTAGACTGATTAGATACTACCGTACTAGTCCATCCATTGTGCTCATATATTGATCCCTGCGTCGTATCCAAAAATAAATGCTGAATGTGTGAATCCTGAAAAAATATATCAGCAAAACCAGTCGACCGATTAGATACTACCCAAAAGCAAATGCTGAATGTGTGAATCCTGAATCGGTACTAGTCCATCACGATCAAATTTACTTCCTCATGGGCAAGAGTTGAAAGTTAAATTTATTTAATCCTATCTAAAAATGGAGAGACAGATACAAAATTTAAATGAGATGTTTAAATTTGGTAATAACAACACATTCAATTTATTGAATTCAAAATTTATTATTCTAGTGGATGAAAGGATCAAACCTAGCAAACACAACATGTTTTCGATACAGAAATTTTTTTTCCTTTGCAGAATTTAACATCATCTAACAACAACAACATACCCAGGATGTGTGGGGAGGTTGGTGTGTACGCAAACCTTATTCCCTACCTTGTGCAGATAGAGGATCTAGTTTTCAAACTCGGATTCATGGGGATTTCAGAACAGAAACACAACATCAATTAAACTTGGATAGATAAAACAGATTCTGAAGATGAGAATTAAATTACCTGATTCAGTGAGGTAGCAGAAAACAATGTAATTGAGGAACTCAGAGGTTAAGAGGCCATTTTTGTGAATTGTTGGCGGCTTAAACTTAAACAGACAAATGCATTACTATTACATCCTTTCATATATATAGAGGCAAAAAATATGGTAAGTGTGAATTTTGGGATGTATGAAACGTTATGTTGGTTCCAAAAAGGCATTTCGAATGAATTGTTGAATCACTAAACTACCCTTCAGGGTCCAATAAATATATTTCCTTTTTAAAACAATAACACCCTGGTTTAAATAAAATTTTGTTGCCAAGAGTTGAATTGTTAAATTTATTTAATAATATTCTTTTTTTGGGGGGGAAGGGGGCTAATTTTGATTGTTCTTTCCTTCGAGCTTAAGATAAACCCTATCAAAATCTATTAATGTAAACATCAAGGGCGAATGAATTTTTTACCTAAACTATATACTAGATTCGCCTAGGGTTGTCTATCGATTGATTTAGTTCACTTTTAAAGTTTATCGGTTCGACTTATCAGTTATCGATTTATAGATATGCTAAATCATTCTAGGATCATTAAAATCTCAATTTATCAGTTATTGATCATTATTTGTTCATATCGGTTAAACCGTTAAAATTTCATACACAAAAAATCAACGAAAATCACTTATAAGGAATAAGGTGGCAAATCAATTGAACCATGTGCATGAGTTGACATATTGCTTCTTCCTCAAATGCCAACACATAATAATCGAGAGTTTGATACAGTCAGAAATAAAAATATGAAATTAAACTCTAAGTCAATGACTTTGTACGCCAAATGATATAAATGTCATTTATTAATTTACTATCGAATTTTCAGTTAATCTCGATATAAGTGCCTATCAAAGTAAATATCTTATATTCATTGGCTTGATGTGTGAAAACACTTAAGTTTTTACCCATCATAATAATTGTCGGTCAAACTTTTATTTTGTACTTAAAATGCTTAGTTTGAATGTTATATTGTTTTTTTCCCTAAAATAATAGCTAGTCAAACTTCAATATTACTCAGATCCTATCTCCTCTAATCCAATCCACCAAACACTATTTAAAGAAAAAAACTAACTAATTTATGAGATTTTAGCAATTGGATACATTTCATTTGTATAATTAATAACTTCTATTAATCCGGTCACCCCTATCTCCTCTACCCCCACCCTCACTATCCTCACAAGTATTTTCCAAGTAAATACTAGGCCCTACCTCCTCCTACCACCCCACTGTACATATATACTTTGTACTTTGTATCGCCGGTATCCTTTGTTCCTTCTATCTCATATACTCGACTGATTTTATTCAGTGGAAACAATGAAGAAAAACGGCAAGAACAAGCGTTGATATTGGAATCCTAAAGAGGACGAGATATTAATGTTGAAGCTAGTAGAGGAACATGGAACAAAGAACTTGCCAGTTATCGGTCAATTGATTCCAAATCGATCTGGAAAGTCATGTAGGCTCTGTTGGTGTGATCAACTTTATCCTCATATAGATCATCAACCTTTTACTCCTGAATAAGATGATACTATTATCAAAGCTCATGCCAAATTCGGTAGTCAATGGGCTCTGATAGCCCATTTGTTATCGGATCGAACCAATAATGCGATAAAATCGTTGGAATTTCACCCTGAAAAGGAAGCACTCTTCCATGTAAGTTGTTGAATAGATCATTCAGTCTCAGGGAGGGTACAAATTCAAGTAGTTCATATGGATCTGACTTGAGCAATTTGGATTTTTCTAAGTTACCTCAGTTGTGTCTTTATCCTCTCATTGCCCACCAGGTGGAATTTTGCCTCTTTCAGTAGTTTCACTAGTAATGTCTGATCCATCAACATCTCGAAGTCCCTTTGAATCTGATTTGAACAATTTGGGATTTTCTAGGTTCCCTTCAGTTATGTCTTTATCCATCCATTATCCCATTAGGTGGAATTTTGCCTTTTTCAAAAGTTTCACCAGTAATGCCAGTTCCATCAACATCTCTGAGTCTCTCTTCACCCCAGATTCAAATCTAGCAAGAATTCGAATTGAATAAACCGAATCGAGCAAGTAATTGAAATGACACCAGTATTGGAATCTGAACTCGCTACATCTTTGAGTCTCTCTTTACCCGAATTCAAATCTAGCAAGAATTTGAATCGGGTAAATTGAATCGAGCAAGTAGTTGAAGTGGCACCTGTATCGCCGTATCGGCATCTAAACCCTCTACATCTCTGAGTCTCTTTTTACTTGGATTCAAATCTAGCAAAAATTCAAATCAGGTAAACCAAATCGAGAAAATAGTTGAATTGACACCTTTATCGGCATCTGAACCCACTCCATCAATTTTTATGCCCCAAATTTCAATAACTCAGAATTGGAGAAATAGTTATTGAGCTCAATTTTTTTTTATTGTTTTGCAAGATATGATATGAAAAGAAGTTAAAAATTATATGTCAGAGTTTGAGAATGAAAGGGGTTCAATGAACACAAAAGTGATGAGGGATTTCATTGTTAACAGCATTGATGTTAGCAAAAAATGAGTAAATATTGAATAAGGAGGAGGAAAAGTGGAAAGATCATAGTTATTATTTTCTTTTAACTTTAGTTGATGTTTTTATAGTATCTCATTAGACTTTTGGATGAATGTATGAGAAAAAGAGAAAAAAAAAATATTTATATTCATAAGAAATGTAGGGAAAACAACCCAACCAACCTCCCTCATCCTCACCCACCCCACCCAAAAAAATTTAGAAAGAAAATAAAATTATATATGAATTTTCAATTAGATTTTTTGATGAAATCAAACATTTTTATATTTTTTGAGGTGTTGTTATTAATATAGTTTTTCCTCGGTGCTTTTGATAAACAAATTAACAATTAAGATAAACATTTAAGGTATTTGATTAACTTATTGTTATTTGAGGTAGTATCTAAAATAAAATTCATAGGTGGTATGTCTTTTTTGTTTTCTAGAGTGATAACATTCTCAAAATGATAATGTTTAATATTTAGAAATAATTTAGGTTTAAAATTATTATTATTCTATAGTCATACACCGGCGTTAATATCCAATTAAGTTTATTAACTATGTAAGACAAATTAATATATATTAGAAGACTTATTTTAATAAATAATTAAAAAGACAATAAATATTTATTATAACTTAAAAGAAAGTAAAGTTGGTAGCTAGCGTAAACTAAAGGGGGAAAGACTTTTTAGGGTTGCCATCAACTTCTTCTTCTTGCATGCGACTTAATTCTCAAGTTCTATTTAATTTATAGATTAATTGATGAAATCAAAGATGCAAGTTGGTCATTCTTAAGAGTTGTTAACAAATTTAAAAATAGACAAGCGAGTGAGACTTTCTTTTATTGGGATGTTCAACTTGATTCATGGAAAGATGGTCGACTCCGGATTGACTACAATTTTTTTGGTGATGTCGTATCTTTTGATATCATATATCGAACAAACAAGTATTGTATGATTTATGATTCATGATTCATTTATTGTAATAAAACATCATTGACAAAATATAATATTTTATCGTGTTTTTCTATTTGAATCTTTCAGATGGTTACTCTTGACAAAATATAATATCATATTCTAATGATTTTTTGAGACACAAGTATGTTGTGATGGTCAAGTATCTAAATATGAAGTAAGAATGCATAGCTTAAGCAAGAAATGATTTGCTAAGTTCAATCCCACAATTTTACATGTGACAATTGACATGCACTTGCAAAAAATATATTGAATATATCTATATCACATTTGCACATTGTCTACTAATTTTTTTTTACTTCAAATATAAAGTATGATCAATTCTCGAGGAATACATATTGAAGAGATGGACAAAAAATGTTAGAAAAGGAATAAAAACTCTGCCAAGAGTTGTGTTATCGATGAAAGTTCAGAATCTAAGATTGTTTATACTAATAGTGTGACACAAGTCTGTTACAATCTTATTTATCTTAGCAAATCAAATATGGAGTGTTGTGATTTTTGTTAAAGAAATTTCAAAATTGCTTCGTTTGAGTTAGATGGCTATCTAGAAAAGTTGCATAGTACCATATTTCAGCAAAAAATCGTTGAAAGATATAGAAGACAAGATATTGGATCCTCTTCGTGTAAGAGCTCCAATTGTGCGCAAAGAGCGTTCGGAAGGTATTGGGACAATCTAAAAAAAACACTCCACCAACTCGTTGGAAAACAAGTAAATACAATATAAGTCGTTACTCCCTCCGTTTCACAAAGAGTGGCCTAGTTTGACTTGGCACGGAGTTTAAGAAAATAAAGAAGACTTTTGAATCTTGTGGCCCTAAATTAAAGTTATGTCAAATGTACAAAATTACCCTTTAATCTTGTGATCTTAAACATGCCATGTGGAAAGTTGAAAGTAAAATGTTACCAAAAAAGGGATGGGGCCATTCTTTTTAAAACAGACTAAAAAGGAAAGGAGGCCATTCTTTTTGAAACGGAGGGAGTATTTAGTTTTAATTTTCACAATAAGCTAATTAATTTTTAGGGAAAATGCATAAGTACCCCTCCAACCTATGCCCGAAATCACAGAGACACACTTATACTATACTAAGGTCCTATTACCCCCTCGAACTTATTTTATAAATAATTTTCTACCCTTTTCGGTCCTACGTGGCACTATCTTCTAGGCCCAACGCGTGTTGACAATTTTTTCTAAGCTATCTGGTTGATAGTGCCATGTAGGCTGAAAAGGGGTAGAAAATTATTTATAAAATAAGTTCGAGGGGGTAATAGGACCTTAGTATAGTATAAGTGTGTCTCTGAGATTTCGGGCATAGGTTGGGTGGGGGGGTACTTATGCATTTTCCCTAATTTTTATTTATCTATTGAAAAATCTCAAGTTATTCCATCACTAGTAAAAAAAATTGTTTGAGGATAATAAATATACTACATATATGGAAACCTTTACGGAACCCTTCACAGGGAGTAGGAGGAGCAGTATGTACAGTCTCATAATTATTAGAGTTCATTTTGGACATTTAGGGGACAATTAACAGGATTTATGCAATTTTCTCACTTTTTAGTGTGTGTTAGCCATGAATATTTTAGTGATATAGCTTCTGGATGATTTCTTTGCGAAACCGCTACGAAACCCTCTGTAGGGAGTTTGTCACACCTCGAGCCTACACCCTGGACGTGGCCGGAACTCGAAGACCATTGCTGGCCCCAAGCGAACCCTTGGCTTGGCTTTCTTAACTCACCGGAAACCTAACTCAACAGAATAACTTCATGCAATGCAAGGACATAAAACAACTTAACTAATAAAATCTGGCCAAAAAGGCAACTCGAGTCCCAAAATAGAATATTTACATATATACATAGATGAGAGACTCAAAGCTAACTGACTGACTGTCTATGAAGCCTCTATAATACTGAGATGGATGTTGGGACAGACCCCGCAACATCCTAATAAAACAAAATCACATAGTCCTCCGAAAGGCAAGGAGGCTCACCACTGACTCTAGAGTGCTCAGCTGAATCAACGGCGTACTGGATGCTGATCCGGGGTACCTGTGTCTGCATCGTCATAAGATGCAGGCCAACTGGCATCAGTACATGGAATGTACGAGTATGCGAGCATGGAAAGCTAAACCACAACTTAAGCTTGAAAAGAGTA
>NW_006238962.1:2263147-2295786 GCF_000226075.1 Solanum tuberosum | reverse complement strand
AAAATATACTTTAGCTCATAAGTGTTTTAAACACATCTTTCTTTAGTTGAGATAATTACTCAAAATCTAGCCCAAAGGCTCACTTGGAATCGATGTTCCTTTTTCTTGAAAACTAGCCCAAAGGCTCTTTTGGAATCATAGTTCCTTTTTTACTCAAATGTAAAAACATTTAGAAACTTCTTTGGGAATACATAGTTCCCTAATAACTTTTGAAAAATGAACTCAACTTATACTCTTGAATTAACTTGAAACTTGAGCCTTAAAATGAAGTTAAAACATTCAATAAAGACTCTTGAACAACTTTAAAGACTTGCTTCTTAACTTCTAAGCTTGACTCTAACTTCACTTGACTTTGATCCGAACTTTCCTCGAATTGAATTATGAACTCAAGGGTAATAATCTCATGTTTATGGATGAATTCGGGCGGTTTAAATGTACCTTAGAGAGTTGAAAACAACTATAAAACATTGGTACATTACCAAGGAACATGTATGAAGAAGTGGGGAAAGAATGGGAAAGGTTGGCGTTCTTGGTGCTCTGAGAGGCGCGGGGCGCCAGCCCTAAAACTTCAGAAGGGGCCTGCTGGCGCTCTACTAGGTGCGCCGTCCCAAGGGGGAAATTTCAAAGCCCCTTTTGGGGAGCGGTGGCAGGCGCGACGCCCCACCCTTTTTCCCTGAAAAACCAACTTTTCTCCTTAGTTTCTCCAACTCTAAAGCCTCTCAACTACAAAGATTCTTCCCCCAAACACTTAGAATCATTAAGACCCTCAACATGCAATAGATTCAACTCAAAAACACCACCGGAAACATACACCAAACCAACAAGAACTTCAACACAACACAACTACAACTTCAACAAACATCACCACAAGATTTCAACAACCACAACTAAATCTTTTCTCAGAATTTAAAACGAGTATGGCGTGTGGGGGAAAGAACCAACCCAACACTATGATCTCACAAACCTTAATAGAGATCACCCTCGACGAAAATCATGACGATATCTACGAAGTTTGCTTCTTCTCCTTTCTCCTCTTCTCTCCCTTTCTATCAAGAACCCTAACTCTCACTTTAAAAAGGAAAAACTGATTTAAAATCAGTCTAAAACCTTAATATATATCCAAAAGAAAAGGCTAGGGAAAAGACCAAAATACCTTTACAATTCCGGACGGACTTCCCTGCCAACTCCCCAACTTCCAAAGGGTATAACTCACTCATACGAATTCAGAATCGAGCAAACTCGGCGGCGTTGGAAAGACCATTCCACGAGCTTCGCAAACATAACTGGAACTACACCTAACTCATTTTGAGCTAGGAGTTATGACTGTTCAAAGTTGGCCAAAAACTCACCTTTTTCCCATACTTAACCAAATTTTTTCCAGATTTTTGAATTCCTTCCAAAAATGATTAATTCCAATTCTAAGCCTCTTCATAGTTATTTCAAATTGCCGACTCCTACAGAGTTGGGGAGCAGTAGCTACATTCTCACAATTTTTAGAGTCCATTTTGAGCATTTAGGGGACAATTTACAAAAATTAAGAGTGTTTCTTAGTTTTTCGTGTGTGTTAGCCCAATAATCTTTTGGTGATATGACTTCCAAATGATTTCTTTGTGAAACCTTTACGGAACCCTCCGTAGGGAGTTTGAAGAGGACAACATACAATCTCACAATTTTTAGAGTTTATTTTGGGAATTTAGGGGCCAATTTACAGGAATTAGGCGTTTCTCTCAATTTTTCGTGTGTATTAGCCCATAAATATTATGGTGATATGACTTCCAGATGATTTCTTTGCGAAACCTTTACGGAACCATCCATAGGTATTTAAGGGAGCAGTACGTACAATCTCACAATTTTTAGAGTTCATTTTGCACATTTAGGGGCCACTTTACATGAATTAAGCGATTTTCTTAGTTTTTGTATGTGTTAGCCTATGAATATTTTAATGATATGTCTTCCGGACGATTTCTTTGTGAAACCTTTACAAAATCTCCGTAGGGAGTTGGGGGAACAATATATTAGAGTCCATTTAGGGGCCAATTTTATAGGAATTAGGCAATTCTCTCAATTTTTCGTATGTGTTATCCTATAAATATTTTGGTGATATGAATCCAGACGATTTCTTTGTGAAACCTTTACGGAACCTTACGTAGGGAATTGGGGGAGCAGTACGTACAATCTCACAATTTTTGAGTCCATTTTATTCATTTAGGGGCATATTTACAGGAATTAAGCGATTTTCTTAATTGTTTTTGTGTGTGCACATGGATATTTTGGTGATATGCCTTCTAGATAATTTCTTTGCGAAATCTTTACAGAACTCTTCGTAGGGAGTTGGGGAAACAATGCGTACAATCTCTCAATTTATAGAGTCCATTTAAGGCCAATTTATAGGAATTATGCGATTTTTTCCATTTTTTGTGTGTCCATGATTATTTTGGTGATATGACTTTCGAACAATTGATTTGAGAAACCTTTATGAAACCCTCCGTAGGGAGTTTTGGGAGCAACATTTGGGGACTTTTCACAGGAATATATTTGATTTTTTTCAGTTTTTCGTGTGTGTTAGCCCATGAATATTTTGTCATAAAAAATCAGGCTTGATACAAACTTTATTAATAAGTCAAAATATTCTATTTAGACATTCAAATTAGGCATGTCCAATTGAAGCATGACTTAGATCGATTGTCTAAACGGAATATTTTGACAAGTTTAACAAGTTAATTATGTATTAAGCCGAAAAAGAACTTCTATATGATTGATAAAGCAATGAAATAAAGCATGATACCAAACAAAGTCTTACACCATATGTCAAAATAAGCGCATAAAAAATGAAATTTTTTTAGTTCCCAAGTCTTTTAAAAGCTATTCCTCAATCTCTACAATCGCATATCATACACACAGACCTTCTTGTTTGCGAAACAAGCTGCAACCTTGTTGCCCTTCCTTGTTCCAACACACTTCAAAAATGCAGCCATCGCCATTGTAAGTTTTTTACAATCTTTGGCCTCCTTAACTGACCATATATTCATGCATTTATCCAATGAGCCACTTGCCAAGTACTCACCGTTCGGGCAAAATGCAACAGAAAAGACAGGTTCCCTGGATTCAAAATGGAAGACTACCTACTTAATTAGTAAAACAAAAACATTCAACAAGAGCGATACAAAAATTTGATGATCTAAAATAAAGATACACAAATATTGATAGTTCAACTGAGTAAACAAACTTCATAATACTCGAGCCTATCAATATTTGACAGTTAAATAAGTGTGAATATATTAAGAGTGCCTTACTATCTCCTGTGTCCATTCCAAGTAGACATAATGAGTTAACATCCATTACCTGTGACCGTTCAAGCTGTGAAGAAGACGTCCCAGTTCAACATCCCATAGCTTCACAGTAGAGTCGAATGAAGCACTACACAGGCAGACAATAAAACAAAACCAATAAGTTCAAAGAACTAAAAAGTTTAAATGCAATACATAAAATCAGCACACACATAAAAACAAATTGCTGGACGGTTAAAGTGAAACTGTATCTCTTTGGATTATTTTTACTCGCAAGGGGATTACGGTCCAGGTTGCAATCATTCCAAAATTTGAAACTCAACTCTTGAGGCTTGAATGTTCGCTGGGGCTTTTGAGCCTTGCTTCAAAGCTTAAGTGCGCTTTTAACATATATCTGTTACTCTTCTACTTAAAGAATTGGTACGTTGAACAAAATTTGCCTAGAAAAATGTAACTACTAACTAGCATACCTTGCCAGTAACATCTGATTATTCGGATTGCTTGTACCAGCACCAGTTGGACTCCATTTGATGGTATGTATCTCCTAACAAAAACATATTACTCAGTACCTGATGTCTGATTTGATTAAATGAATCAACAAAGAAAAAGAAAGAACAAAAATAGATACTTTGCGATGTTCTCTGAAATCATGCAAGCAGACATCCTGTTTCATGCTCCATATCTGCACAAAAACAATAAATTATTGACCAAATCCATGAGGGCCAGTGGCACACCGCACCGCCTCTCTACCTTATCCCATTTAAAGAAAAATACCAAGATTATGTCTGCTGCGCAGTTCGAAACGTGACATGAGCCTAACCTTTAGATGGACAAGATAGGAATTACCTTAACTGTGGTATCATCAGAGCATGAAGCCAACAAAGAACCTGAGGGGTCCCACTTGATAGTATTGATTTCATTCTGCAATGGTAAAGTAAACAACCCTTTCAGACTATTCACAACGGATACATCAGTGTTCGAATCAAGCATAACACGTTAAGCTTCAGTCCTCACCTGATGTCCTGAGAACGTTTTGACTGGTTTGTTCGCTCCAACATTACAAACATATATCATGTTATCAGCGGAGCAGGTCGCGAAAGAATCATTGTTTCGCCAAGCAACATCAAGCAATGGACCTACATGGGGTTGTTTAACAACAGTGAGAACATAAGCTAAACAAAACAAAATCTATCCTTGCTCAGATATGAGGTAAAATATAAAGAATAATTGAGACAGAACAAGGGCAACAGAACACCTGAATGAAAATCAAATTGCTGCTTCGATTTTCCAGATTTCACATTCCAAACAACGGCAGTTGTATCAAAACTACCGCTAAGGAGATAATCACCTTTCTTGTTCCACTTCAAAGATATGATTGGACCTTTATGTTTGTTAAGAGTACTAACCAATTCCCCTGTATGAAAAGTTAGTAAGAGAAAGGAATTTATACATTCAATCTTCAAAACAAGTTTTTCCTCCATGCTCCTTACCAGATCGTTTCCAGATTCTGGCTCCGCCATCGTAAGAACCAGTTGCAAGCAGGGTACCCTTGCTCTGTACAAGAAAAAGTCATAAATACAAGATCTAATAATAACAAGAAAATCAAATATGTAACTAAAAGCAATGCAGTTTAATTTTTAGAAAGTCCACCAGAAAAGTATAGATCAACGAAAGTCAGCCCAAAACAAGCAGTAGAAAACTCACATTCCAGTCAAGTGATGTAACATCATTGTTTTCCTCAGTTGCTTGACTTTCCAAATGGTTCAAAACCAAAACATTTGGGATAGTAGAATTACATGGACCATCTCCAATAGTCCAAATTCTAGCAGTAGCGTCTCCAGACCTAATGTGTTATTACACATAATTAGCTATAATAGACATGATTCCTTAGACGAGTCTAAGAAAACAGAAGTATGAATAAGAACATCAGTGATTCATATACGAGAGCAAAAAAAGGAAGAAATGGTACTAATGCTTACCCAGATGCAAGCAGTGACCCTTCTGGACTCCAAGCACAGACAAAAACCTAGCACGAGTTTAAAAATAAAAGAGAATTGTAATGTTAATATATAAGACAGAAAACAGAAGATATATATTGAGAAATCATGGCGAACCTCAGATGTATGTCCTTCCAAAACCATTACATCACTCCTTTCTCTGTCCTGTTCAGGCTCTTTTTCTTTCTGTTGTTTCTCTATCTCCCTTTCTCTTGTAGGTTCTCGTCTGTGGTCAGCTTTCTTCTTATCCTTCCGCGTAGGTTTATCTTTCTGAACCTTTTCTTTTTTCTCTTTTATTATCTTTCGCAGCTCATCTACATCCTTTGTAATGAGATCCAAAGGCTCTAGAAGCTTGAAGTCTTCATCCATATCGGTATCATCCTGCATTCCGTAGTTAGTTCAGAGTAATAAAAAGATCTAAACTTAATATAGAAAAATCAGAATATTAAAATATTTGCCTTACATTGCTCAAATTTTTTTCCAGTTCAAGATACTGAATACCTTTTTGCACAAATTGAATAAGAGCACCAGGAGGAACTAGATGTCCATCCATTGTGCTCCTATTGAGCCCTGCCTCATATCCAAAAGTAAATGCTGAATGTGTGAATCCTGAAAAAATATATTAGCAAAACCAGTAGACCGATTAGTTACTACCGCACTAGTCCATCACGATCAAAGTCAGGGTGTCAGCAAACCTATTAGCAAATCAGGTTCAACAAAGCAACCACTTGTATTAACTTATCTAAAAATCTAAATAGATGTTTAAATTTGGTAATATATCACAAACACATTCAATTCGCTGATTCATATGAATCCATAAACTAAATGATGAAAATTATTTGTGTCCTTAACCACTATCAAACTTTCTGGTTGAGAGACTGTTTTCGATAGATCGTTGGCTCATAAGAACAGAAAAATGTTTATTTGCAGAATTTCACATCATCACATTAATAAAAGGCTGCTAGGAACAGTCTAGTGGTATAAATTCAAAAAACAAAACATCATCTAACAACAACAACATATCCAGGGGTGTTTGGGAAGGTTGGTGTGTACTCAAACCTTAACCCCTTCCTTGTGCAGATAGAGAATCCGGTTTTCAAACTCGGATCCTCTCAAATCAAGTAAAGCATATCAAGAAAATTAAACTCGGATTTATGGGGATTTCAAAATAGAAACACAACATCAATTAAACTTGGATAGATAGAACAGGTTCTGAAGATGATAATTAAATTACCTGATTCAAAGAGGTAGCGGAAAACAATGAAATTGAGGAACTCAGAGGTTAAAGAGGCCATTGCTGTGACTTGTTGGTGGCTTAAACTTAAACAGACAAATGGATTACTATTACATCCTTTCATATAAATAGAGGCAAAAAATATGGTAAGTGTGAATTTTGGGATGTATGAAACGTTATGTTGGTTCCAGAAAAGGCATTTTGAATGAATTGTTGAATGACTAAACTACCCTTCAGGCTCCAATAAAAATATATCTTTTTTAAAACAATAACACCCTGGTTTAAATAAAAATCATGTTGCCAAGAGTTGAATTGTTCAATTTATTTAATCATATTCTTAATTTGGGGGGTTTGATTTTGATTGTTCTTTCCTTCGAGCTAAGATAGAATTTATTAAAACCTATTAATGTAAACATCAATGGCGGATACATTTTTACCTAAGCTACATACTAGATCTCCCTAGGGTTGCGTATCGATCGGTTCGGTTCAGTTTTAAAATTTATCAATTCGACTTATCAATTATCGATCTATAGATATACTAAATCATTCTAGGATCATTTAAATCTCAATTTATCAGTTATTGATCATTATTTGTTCGTATAGGTTAAACCGTTAAAATTTTGTACACAAAATATCAACGTAACTCACTTATAAGAAATATGGTGACAAATCAATCGAACCATGCACATTTCTTTTTTAGTCTGTTTTTAAAAGAAGTCCTCTTTCCTTTTTTGGTAACATTTAAATTCAACTTTCCACGTGGCATGTTTAAGGCCACAAGATTAAAGGACAATTTAGTACATTTGACATAACTTTAATTTATGATCACAAGATTCTAAAATCTTCTTTATTTTCTAAAACTCTGTATCAAGTCAAACTAGACCACTCTTTCTGAAACAGATGGAGTAATAATTTATGAGATTTTAGCAATGGGATACACTTCATTTGTATAATTAATAAGTACCTATTAATCCGGTCACCCCTATCCCTTGTACCCCCACCCCCGCTATATATACTCCGCTCTCCTCAAAAGTCTTTACCAAGTAAGTGCTAGGCCCTACCTCCTCCTACCACCCCACTGTACATATATACTTTGTTCTTTATATCGCCGGTATCCTTCATTTCTTCTATCTCATATACTTGACTGATTTTATTAAGTGGAAACATTGAATAAAAAGGGAAAGAACAAGCGTTGATATTGGAATCTTCAAGATGGCGAGTTATTGCAAAATCTAGTAGAGGAACATGGAACAAAGAACTGGTTAGTTATTGGTCAATTGATTCCAAATCGATATGAAAAATCATGTAGGCTCCGGTGGTGTGATCAACTTCTCCTCAAGTGGATCATCAACCTTTTACTTCTAAAGAAGATGATACTATTATCAAAGCTCATGCCAAATTCGGTAGTCAAGGATAAACCTAACTACTAAACAAAAGTTGAGGGATATTTTTGACCATTTTCCCTTTATTTCTCCACTTTCATTTGATCAGAAGAGTATATCTGGGTCATTTGTGTTACAGTAAGGGTATATGTGAGCTAGTTTTGTAAAAAGGGGTATATCAACTCTAAAGTGTTCCAAATTGTTATACTAAAATTGATAGTTTGAAATAATAATAAATGTTATATATTAGGAGTTTGGATGCAAAAATAGTTTGTAATCATATGCAATTTAATTCTTAACTACTCCCTCCATTTCAAATTAATTGTATTGTTGAGGTATTTCACACCTTTTAAGAAAAGAAGATTAAGACATAAATTAGACATAACTTTCCATTTTTACCCTTATTAATTATTATCAAATTTATGATTAAAATAACTAAACATTAATTAATAACTAATTCCAATAATAACTAATGAAGGGTAAAATTGGAAGAACATTCTAAAAGTAGTCTTGAAAATTGAACAATTAAGTTAATTTGAAAAATGAATAATGTCTCAACAATTCAATTAATTTGAAATGGAGGGAGTATTAAAATTTACGATTCAAATAAACAAAAATTAAATTAAATTGAAACCCCCGCTACTCGCACTGCACTACATCGGCTTTTTAAAAGACTACTTCAACCCGGCCCTCACCACACCCGCTTTGCCTCGTTGCCATCTCTAATATCAGGGACGAATCTAATATATCATTTAGGTAAAATTATACTGTTATTTAATGTTTACGCCTAATGAACACGTCACACATGTCTTAATTTACAATTTTATCATCAATTATAGTTAGTTAATTCACATTATCATGTTAATTTATAACTTAACTATAGTTAACTATTGTAATTTTTTTTATGTAAATATCAAATATACAGACCATTTTTCACATTTAATGTATCTATTTATCTGAATTAAATAGTTTCATTTGATATATTTGTTTGCAACAAAATTTTAAAGTTACAGAAAATAAATTACAATCACAAAAAAATATGAAGAAACATAATTTTATTTATCAAGATTGCAGGTACAAATTTGTTCCTCCCTTGATTCTACTCTCCTAAGATTTATCCATAATTCGAGGGCCGTTAGTGGCGTATTTCTCGAACTAGGATGATTTAGATTTGACCTCTATATGAATATTCCATGACTTTTGCGGAATATTCGAGATGCCTTTTAGGGAATTTAGTACCCTTTATATAGGCTTCTTACGGTCCTATCGTTTCTGTTTCAGAAAGGCATAATTCTTTCCCAGCCGGCTGGAAAGTGGATGCAGAATTACCGGTCTTAGTCTTCAACTTTTAGCTTAAAAAAGGAAAAATAGGTTTTGGGGTTGAGTAACCACCAAAAATTCTAATTGAAACTGAACACCTTCTAGAGTCCCAATTCGAATTGAACATTGTAGAGTCCTACAAAATTTCAATGTCTACAAATTCCCCCTGTTTCAAGGCTTGTCGGAGTGTAAACTCGATGAAACTCAAAGACGAGGCTTGAAGTACTCATTCTTCCACCTTTGCAGCTTTAGATTTTCAGATTTGATTTATGAGAGAAGAGATGAAGGGCAGATTTGGTCCCACTGGGCGTGCCAATTTGTTTGCATTAAATTTTAAAGTGACAAAATAAATTACAATCACAAAAAAAAATGAAGAAACATAATTTTATTCATCAAGATTGCGGGTACAATTATGTTCCTCCCCTTAATTCTACTCTCCTAAGATTTATCCATGATTCGAGGGCCGTTAGTAGCATATTTCTCGAACTAGTATGATTTAGATTTGACCTCTATATGAATATTCCATGACTTTTGCGGAATATTCGAGATGCCTTTTAGGGAATTTAGTACCCTTTATATAGGCATGAACTAGGGTTTAGGGTTGAGTAGCCACAAAAAATTCTAATTGAAGCTGAACACCTTCTAGAGTTCCAATTCGAATTGAACACGTCTTGTAGAGTCCCACAAAATTTCAATGTCTACAATATTCACTAAGATATTAGTATTAATAATAAATTTTGAATCCAATAAATTAAATATGTCGTGATAGACTCTCAAATCAAATTCTGTCTCTTCATTTTTAGATAGGATTAAATAGGGATGTCAAGTGAGCGGGTTGAGTTGACATTGGAGATATTTAAAGGGGAAATATCAAAAATAGCAAATATTAGGCATTCTATAGCTATAGTTTGCTTAATGGGTTGAAACAGAAATTGGGTTGGGTCATGACCCGCCTAAGTTTACTTTGGGCTCAAAAGGGCTAAAATTCGGGTTGGGTTATGACCCACCCAATTTGACCCGCTTAATCTCAATAATTTTAACATATTATTATTTAACTTTTATAACCACTTGAATTTCAACTCAAGAAAATAAATAAATAAAGAGTTTTTAAATGAGTTAAAATTGAAGATTAAATTGGGCTCAATTGAAGTTTTTGTTAAAAAATTGGGTTAAGACTTGAATGAGTTGAGATTGAACTCAATTCAAATTATCTTGAGCCCAACCCATAAATTCTGAACGGATTAGACGGGTTATGTATATCTGGACTCATTTTGATACCCCTAGGAGAAATTTCGTAAATAGCCATTAAAATAAGGGAAAATGCATAAGTAACCCCCCAGCCTATACCCAAAATCCCTGAGACACACCTAACCTTTACTAAGGTCCTATTACCCCCCGAACTTATTTTATATATAATTTTCTATCCCTTTTCGGCCTACGTGGCACTATCTTGTGGGCCCATCGCGTGTTGACAATTTTTTCAAGGATAGTGCCATGTAGGCCGAAAAGGGGTAGAAAATTAATTAAAAAATAAGTTCGGGGGGGGGGGGGAGGTAATAGGACTTTAGTAAAGGTTAGGTGTTTCTCAGGGATTTTGGGCAAAGGCTGGGGGGGGGGGTACTTGTGCATTTTCCCTTAAAATAAACTTAATTATGCCCCATAACTATAATTTGCTAATTACGATTCGTAGCTACAAGTTACAGGGATGAGAGAGCCGATCAAGATTGGGAGAGGGAGGAGAGAGGCGAGCGAGAGAGGGCAGAGAGATAAATTGTATTTGTATATCTGACATATAATTGTATATATGTAACTGGTATACATATGTATCAATGATTGTATTTGTATATATGCATAACTGTATATATATAATTAGTATGTATATGTATCAATGAATACAATAGTATTAACAAAATACAATTTATATTACTGAATAAATTGTATAAAATCCTATTAATTTGTATTTGTATATGAATAATTTATTGTCATCATTTGTATCAATGTTTGTATCAATGAATACATCTGTATTTGCATTTGTATCACTAAAGAGATCTGTATAGTTGACACTAGGGGTGTCAAAAATGAGCCCAACTATAGGTAACCTACTCAACCCGCCCAGAATTTTAAGGGTTGGGCTCAAGATAGTTTGAATTGGGTTTAATCTCAACTCATTCAAATCTTAACCCATTTTAAGAGAATCCTCATGAATTGAGCCCAATTTAATCTCTAATTTCAACCCGTTCTAAGACTCTTTATTTACATTGATGTAATGTATGTTCCTATGTTGAAGGTATGAATTTCTATCTATTTTAAATCTTTTAGGATTTATCTATCCATTTGTAACTTCTTTTTTAAAATTTTCTTGAGTTGAAATTCAAATTGTGGTTATAAAACTTAAATAACAATATTAAATAACAATATATTAAAACTATTGAGATTAAGTGGGTCAAGACCCAACCCATTTTTAAGCCCATTTGAGCCCAACCTATTTGAGCCCAAAGTAATCTTCGATGGGTCAGAACCCAACCTAGTTTCTATTTCAACCCATTTTAATATCTCGAATTTCAACTCAACCCGGCTATTTGACACCCCTAGTTGACACTTATAATTCGTATTTGTATAATTGATTGTTCTCATTTGTGATTTGTATATAAACGACTGTTAATATTTGTATTTGTATAATTTGTGTATGTATAAGCGAGAGAGACTGGACAGGAAGAGTGAGAGAAAGACTGGACATATAATTTGAATTTGTAGAATTGATTGTTATCATTTGTGCGTGTATAAATAATTGCTAACATTTGTATTTGTATAATTTGTGTTTGTATAAATGAGAGAGACTGAACAGAAAGAAGCTAGAGAGAGCTTGGTCAGGGATAGGAGAGAGGCGAGGGAGAGATGATTAAAAAATCGGAGAGACACGATTTAGATTTGAGAGAGAGGAGAGAGGCGAGCGAGAGGGAATTGCCTTTTGAAACTAAAACAAATCCAATTCTAACGCTTCATATATAAATACCGTCTCTCTCAAATTTCCCTCTTTCCATTTCCCCCTCTCTATATGTCTGTTTACTTTACTCTGCCGGCGATTCACAAACAATGGTGTTGATTACCTCGAACTGAATTACAATGTTTACCGTTACTTCGATGAATCAGGTACTTCAATTTTCTCTTTTTGAGCTTGTTCCTCATATATTCAATTTTGTTTTGAAATTTGAATCACTAGTTAGATGAGTACTTTTTAATTGATTTGATATGCTTTACTTAAGGCGAGAGTGTGTTTGGAAATAACTTTTCTAGTAGATGTAAGGTTTGTGTACACACTGGGTATGTTGTTGTTGTTACTTGAGTTAAATTCTGCAAAGTAAACATTTTCCTGTAACAACCTCTAAGGAGACAGGAAATTAAGACTAGTGGATGAATCGTGGCCGTTAGACTAGAGTGTGATTAACAGCACCGATGGCGGTTGTTAGGTCACAACTTCGATTGTGGAGCCTGGGATGGTCTAATGATTGTTTGACAAACTCTTCAAAACCTTTTTTTTGCTATTTTGGTGTTACCCAGCTCTGTTTTTCGAAGCTAAGCAAGGCTCCCATGGCTGCTAGGCTCAGAGCTGCAATAATCACTAGAAATCTTCTCTTATAGTCGAACTTATAGAATTTATAAAAGGGAAAAAGGGTATGTTATCCCTTACTTTAAGATTTTGAGCTAATATATATCCTCGTTATAAAAGTGGTTCACATATATTTTAGGCATAATACATAAGTATGCCCTTTACCTTTATCTCATTTTACATTTATGCCCTCCAACTTTGAGTATGCACAAGTAGACACTCAAACTTGTATAAGATTGAACAAATAGACACACATGTCTTACGTGACATCCTATATGGTAATTTGCGTCCTACGTGGTGTCCTATGTGTATTATGCCACATAGGACTCATGTGCCTACTTGTTCAACTTTATACAAGTTTAAGTGCCTACTTGTGCACACTTAAAGTTGGAGGGTATACATGTGAAATGAGATCAAGTTAAAGGACATATTTATGTATTACAATAAAAGTTCTAGTGCATAAGCATTTTCTTAGCTAAGGATATATCGGAAACAACCTCTCTACCTCAAAGGTAGGTGTATGAGGGGTTCATCTAAATTAGATAATAAATTTTGATTTCCGTAAATTGAATGTATTGTGGTATATTACCAAAATTTTAAACATCTCATTAAAATTCTGAATCCGTCTCTCTTTTTTGGATATGATTAAATATGTTTAACTATTCAACCCTTGCCAGCATAGTATTTGTTTTAACCAACTGTTTTTGTTAAAAATAATAATATTTTTTTCTGGAGCTTGGAGGGTACATTAGTCATTCAACAGTCAACACTTCATTTGAAATGCCTTTTGGAACGAAACATTTCTAATTCTAATGTCTCGTATATAAATGTTGTGTCTCCAAAAATTCCACTTTCCATTTTTTCCCTCTCTCAATATATCATAGGTAGTAGTAGCCTAGCCTATATCTCTGTTTACGTAACGCCGCCGCCGCCGATTCACAAACAATGGCCTCTTTAACCTCCCACCTGTTGAATTACATTGTTTTCCGGTACCTCCAGGAATCAGGTAATTCAATTTTCATCTTCAGAACATGTACAATCTTGTAGGATTCAAATCATAATTTGTATTCTTTATAGTCCTTAAAGTGTTTTATATGGTAAATTATTTTTTTGAATCACTGTTAGACGAATTCAGTTGCTTTGATATGCTTTACTTGAGACGATGGTGTATTTGGAAACATTGTCCTTTACCTGCACATAGTAGGAGCAAGGTTTGCGTACACACCACTCTACATTGACCCCTTGGGTATGCTGTTGTTAGACAAGTTAAATTCTGCGATATAAGCATTTTTCTGAAACCATTCGTGATAAGCGTTTTTTCGAGCCAAGGGTCTATCATGGGACTGAATATTATTAAGATCTAGAGCCTGTTTGGCCAAGCTGTTTCTTTTGTCAAAACAACTTTTACAAAAAAAATACTTTTGGAGGAAAACAATTTGTGTTTTGTGTTTTTTTTTGCTCAAAAACACCTTCTTTTTTGGCCAAACATCTCAAATGTAAAGGAGTGCCTTTTATGTGCTTTTAACCTCCAAGAAGCCTGGCCAAATAGGCTATTAGAAACGTAAGAATTTCTATTCTTTTGAACTTCCCCATATTTCATAAAAATTTCATTGATTAAGCATAGAAGGAATATAAAAATTGTGAAGGGAATATATTTCAATGATTATAAAGAATGACTAGTAACAGAGAAATTGGCTAGTTTGGTTATTTAAATAATGACTATTAGGTTCTGGGGTGAGTAGGATGGTGTTTGACTATAGACGGAAGTTAAGTTGCTAATTTGACGTATATGATTAAAGTAGTGATAGTGGAAGAAAGTATTAAAGTTATTCTGTTTGAAAATACTTTAAATGTAGAATGCACAGATCTTGCTATGGTGAAGACACTGATGTTTTTGGGCTGTCATATTGCTTTTCTTTCTTCTGGATGATAAACAATCATCATTTCGTGCTGTATGGGGCATTGGAACAGTCGCTCCTGATTATTCGAGCAAGAAAAAGAAAAAAGATAAAAACAAGATTGAGACAAACTCAACTTCTCTTACTTGATTAAACAACCAAAATTTCAGTTACTTTTAGACTTTATTGATCTTCCAAGGTGGTCAAGACACTCTAGTTGATATTGAATATGATTTGCTAATAGGTTGGCTGACACCTTGACTTTGATCGTGATGGACTAGTACGGTAGTATGTAATCAGTCTACTGGTTTGCTGATATATTTTTTCAGGATTCTTACATTCAACATTTACTTTTGGACACGAGGCTAGGATCAATAAGAGCACAGTGGATGGAAATCGAGTTCCTTTGATGCTCTTGTTAAACTTGTGCAAAAGGGTATTCAATATCTTGAATTGGAAACAAATTTGAGCAATGTAAGGCAAACATTTTGATATTCCGATTTTTCTATCTGAAGTTTAGATCTTTTTATATTAAATTATATGCCTTACATTGCTCAAATTAGTTTCCAGTTCAAGATACTGAATACCCTTTTGCACAAATTGAATAAGAGCACCAGGAGGAACTAGATGTCCATCCATTGTGCTCCTATTGATCCGTGCCTCGTATCCAAAAGTAAATGCTGAATGTGTGAATCCTGAAAGAATATATCAGCAAAACCAGTAGACGGATTAGATACTACTCAAAAGCAAATGCTGAATGTGTGAATCCTGAATCGGTACTAGTCCATCACGATCAAATTTACTTCCTCATGGGCAAGAGTTGAAAGTTAAATTTATTTAATTCTATCTAAAGATGGAGAGACAGATACGAAATTTAAATGAGACGTTTAAATTTGGTAATAACAACACATTCAATTTACTGAATTCAAAATTTATTATTCTAGTGGATGAATGGATCAAACCTAGCAAACAACAACAACATGTTTTCGATACAGAAAATATGTTTACTTTGCAGAATTTAACATCATCTAACAACAACAACATACCCAGGGGAGGTCGAAAACCTTAATCTCTGTCTTATGCTGATAGAGGTTCCAGTTTTCAAACTCGGATTCATGGGGATTTCAGAATAGAAACACAACATCAATTAAATTTGGATAGATATAACAGGTTCTGAAGTTGAGAATTAAATTACCCGATTCACTGAGGTAGCAGAAAACAATGTAATTGAGGAACTCAGAGGTTAAAGAAGCAATTGCTGTGAATTGTTGGCGGCTTAAACTTAAACAGACAAATGGATTACTATTACATCCTTTCATATATATAGAGGCAAAAAATATGGTAAGTGTGAATTTTGGGATGTATGAAACGTTATGTTTGTTCCAAAAAAGGCATTTTGAATGAATTGTTGAATGACTAAACTACCCTTCAGGCTCCAATAAAAATATTTCCCTTTTAAAACAATAACACCCTGGTTTATTCATATTCTTTGGAGGGTCTGATTTTGATTGTTCTTTCCTTCGAGCTAAGATAGAACTTATTAAAACCTATTAATGTAAACATCAACGGCAGATGTATTTTTACCTAAGCTACATATATACTAGATTCGCCTAGGGTTTTGTATCGGTCGGTTTGATTTACATTTGAAGTTTATCAATTCGACTTACATTTATAGACATTCTAAATCATTCTAGGATCATTAAAATCTCAAATTATCAGTTATTGATCATTATCTATTCGTATCGGTTAAACCGTTAAGATTTTATACACAAAAAATCGGGAGTTTGAGACAACCAGAAATAAAAATATGTAACTATACTCTAAGTCAAGGATTTTATACGCCAATGATATAAATATAATTTATTAATTTACTATCAAATTTTTAGTTAATCTCGATATAAGTGCGTATCAAAGTAAATCTCTTATATTAATTGGTTTGATGTGAAAACACTTAAAGTTTTACCCATAGAAACAATTATTTGTCAAACTTTTATTTTGTAGTTAAAATGGTTAGTTTGAATGTTACTTTGTTTGTTTTCCTTAAATATAGCTAGTCAAACTTTAATATTACTCAGATCCTATCCCCTCTAATCCAGTCCACCAAACACTATTAATAAGTACCTATTGATCCGGTCACCCCTATCTCCTCTACCCCACCCCCACTATATATATCCCGCTCTCCTCACAAGTCTTTACCAAGTAAATACTAGGCCCTACCTCCTCCTACCACTCCATTGTACATATATACTTTGTATTTTGTATCGCTGGTATCCTTCATTCCTTCTATCTCATATACTCGACTGATTTTATTTAGTAGAAACAATGAAGAAAAAAGGGTCATAACAAGCGTCGATATTGAAATCTTCAATAGAACGAGATATTGCAGAAGCTAGTAGAGGAACATTGAACAAATAACTGGTCAGTTATCGGTCAATTGATTCCAAATCGATCTAGAAAGTCATGTAGGCTCTGGTTGTACTACAAAAAAACCCTTAAATTGTTGGGGTTTTATTTCGGAGGTTAATATAACTCCCATAAATTCCATCTAATTACGAAGGTTTAAGTAACCCCTGAAGTGTGTGATCAACTTTCTCCTCAAGTGGATCATCAACCTTTTACTCCTGAAGAAGATGATACTATTATCAAAGCTCATGCCAAATTCGGTAGTTAATGGGCTCCGATAACCCATCTGTTATTGGGTCGAACCAATAATGCGATAAAAAATATTGGGATTTCACCCTTAAATGGAAGCACTCTTCCATGTCGGAAAATTTTACATTTAAAAATCCTCAAATGTTGTTGAAGGATCGTTCAGTATTAGGGAGGGTACAAATCCAGGTAGTCCATATGGATCTGACTTGAGTAATTTGGATTTTTCTAAGTTTCCTCAGTTGTGTATTTATCCTCCCAATTTCCCACCACGTGGAATTTCTCCTCTTTCATTAGTCTCAATAGTAATCTCCGATCCACCAAAATCTCAGAGTCCATTTGAATCTCATTTGAACAATTTGGGGTTTTCTAGGTTTCCTCAGTTATGTCTTTATCTGGAATTTTACCATCAGTAATGTCAGATCCATCAACATCTCTGAGTCTCTCTTTACCCGGAATCAGATCTAACAAGAATTTAAATTGGATAAACCGAATCGAGCAAGTAGTTGAAATGAAACATGTCGTGGCATCTAAACTCACTACATCTCTAAATCACTCTTTACCCGGATTCAAATCTAGCAAGAATTCAAATCGGGTAAACCAAATCGAGGAAGTAGTTGAAGTGGCACATGTATTGGCATTTGAACCCTTTACATCTCTGAGTCTCTCTTTATCCAAATTTAAATCTAGAAAGAATTCAAATTGGGTAAATCGAATCGAGCAAGTAGTTGAATCGACACATGTATCAACATCTGAACCCACTCCATCAATTTTTATGCCCCAAATTTCAATAACTCAACATTGGAGAAATAATTATTGAGCCTAGAATTTTGATAGTTTTTCAATTAGATTTTTTGATGAAATCGATAATATTTATATTTTTTTAGGTGTTGTTATTAATATAGTTTTTCCTTTGATGCTTTTTATATTCAAATTAACCATTGAGATAATCATTTACGGTATTTGATTAACTAATTGTTATTTGAGGTAGTATCTAAATTAAATAAAATTCATAGGTGGTATGTCTTTTTGTTTTCTAGAGTAATAACCATTTTCAAAATGATGATGTTTTATATTTAGAAATAATTTAGTTTTAAAATTATTATTATTCTATAGTCATACACCGGCGTTAATATTCAATAAAGTTTAATTAACTATGTAAGACAAATTAAAATATATTAGAAGACTTATTTTAATAAATAATAAAAAAGACAATAAATATTAATTATAACCTAAAAGGAAGTAAAGTTAGTAGCTAGCGTAAACTAAAGGGGGAAAGACTTATTAGGGTATCCATTAACTTCTTCTTCTTGCTTGCTACTTAATTCTCAAGTTCTATCGCATTTATAGATTAATTGATGAAATCAAAGATGCAAGTTGGTCATTCTTAAGAGTTGTTAACAAATTTAAAAATAGACAAGCGAGTGAGACTTTCTTTTATTGGGATATTCAACTTGATTCATGGAAATATGGCCGACTCTGGATTGACAACAATATTTTTGGTGATGTTGTATCTTTTGATATCATATATCGAACAAACAAGTATTGTATGACTTATGAATCATTTATTGTAATAAAGCATCATTGACAAAATATAATATTTGATTGTGTTTTTTATTTGAATCTTTTAGATGGTTATTCTTGACAAAATAGAATATCATGTTCTAATGTTTTTTAGAGACACAAGTATGTTGTGATGGTCAAGTATCTAAATATGAAGTAAGAATGCATAGCTTAAGGAAGACATGATTTGCTGAGTTCAATCCTACAATTTTACATGTGACAATTGACATGCACTAGCAAAAAATATATTGAATATATCTATATCACATGTGCACATTGCCTACTAATTTTTTTTACTTCAAATATAAAGTATGATCAAATTCTTGAGGAATACATATTGAAGAGATGGACAAAAAATGTTAGAAAAGGAATAAAAAATCTGCCAAGAGTTGTGTTATCGATGAAAGTTCAGAATCTAAGATTGTTTATACTAATAGTGTGACACAAGTCTGTTACAGTCTTACTCATCTTAGCAAATCAAATATGGTGTGCTGTGATTTTTTTTTTTTAGAAATATCGAAATTGCTTCGTTTGAGTTAGATGACTATCTAGAAAATTAAAGTTGCATAGTACCATATTTCATCAAAAAATGGTTAAAAGATATAGAAGACAAGATATTGGACCCTCTTCATGTAAGAGCTCCAATTGTGCGCAAAGAGCATTCGAAAGGTTTTGGGACAATCTATAAAATAACACTCCACCAACTCGTGGGAAAACTAGTAAACACAATACATGTCTTTATTTAGTTAGAAAAATCTCAAGTTATTACATCACCAAGAAAAATTGTTTGAGGATAATAAATATACTACATACTATACTGAAACCTTTACGGAACCCTCCGTAGGGAGTTGTAGGATTAGTATGTACAGTATCACAATTACTAGAGTCCATTTTGGACATTAGGGGCCAATTAACATGATTTAAGCGATTTTCTCACTTTTTAGTGTGTGTTAGCCCATGAATATTTTAGTGATATTGCTTCTGGATGATTTCTTTGCGAAACCATTTTGAAACCCTCCTTAGGGAGTTGGGGAGCAATACTACATTCTCACAATTTTTAGAGTCCATTTTGGGTGTTTAGGGGTCAATTTACAGGAATTAAGAGATTTTCTCAGTTTTCGTGTGTGTTATAAGAATATTTTGGTGATATGGCTTCCAAATGATTTCTTTGTGAAACCTTTACGGAACCCTCTGTAGGGAGTTGAAAGAGGACAACATACAATCTCACAATTTTTAGAGTTTATTTTGGGCAAATAGTGGCCAATTTACAGGAATTAGGTGTTTCTATCATTTTTTTCGTGTGTATTAGCCCATAATTATTATGGTGATATGACTTCGAGATGATTTCTTTGCGAGACATTTACGGAACCATCCATAGGGATTTAGGGGAGCAATACGTACAATCTCACAATTTTTAGAGTCCATTTTGCACATTTAGGGGCCAATTTACATGAATTAAGCGATTTTCTTAGTTTTTTTTTGTATTTATTAGCTCATGAATATTTTAGTGATATGTCTTCCTTATGATTTCTTTGTGAAACCTTTACAGAACCCTCCATAGGAAGTTGGGGAAGCAATATGTACAGTCTCACAATTATTAGAGTCCATTTTGGACATTAGGGGCCAATTTATAGGAATTAGACGATTCTCTCAATCTTTCATATGTGTTAGCCCATAAATATTTTGGTGATATGGCTTCCAGACGATTACTTTGCGAAACCTTTACGGAACCCTCCGTAAGGAGTTGGGGGAGTAGTACGTACAATCTCTCAATTTTTTGAGTCCATTTTACTCATTTAGGGGCCAATTTACAAGAATTAAGCTATTTTCTTAATTTTTCCTGTGTGGACATGAATATTTTGTTGATATGCCTTCCAGATAATTCTTTGCGAAATCTTTAAAGAATTCTTCGTAGGGACTTGAGGGAATAGTGTGTACAATCTCATAATTTATAGAGTCCATTTTGCGCATTTAGGGTCAACTTATAGGAATTATGTGATTTTTTCCCATTTTTCAAGTGTACATGATTATTTTGGTGATATGACTTTCGAACTATTTCCTTGTGAAACCTTTATGAAACCCTCCGTAGGGTGTTGTTGGAGCAACACGTACAATCTCACAATTTTTAGAGTCCATTTTGGGGCCTTTTCACAGGAATATATTTGACTTTTTTTAGTTTTTCGTGTGTGTTAGCCTATGAATATTTTGTCATAAAAAATCAGGCTTGATACGAACTTTATTAATAAGTCAGAATATTCTATTTAGACATTCAAATTAGGCTTGTCCAATTGAAGCATGAATTAGATCGAATGTCTAAATGGAATATTTTGACAAGTTTATCAAGTTAATTATGTATTAAGCCGAAAAAGAACCTCTATATGATTGATAAAGCAATGAAAGAAATCATGATACCAAACAAAGTCTTACACGATATGTCAAAATAAGCTCATAAAAAATGAAAAATTTTCAGTTCCCAAGTCTTTTAAAAGCTATTCCTCAATCTCTACAATCGCATATCATACACACAGACCTTCTTGTTTGCGAAACAAGCTGCAACCTTGTTGCCTAACTTGTTCCAACACACTTCAAAAATGCAGCCATCGCCATTGTAAGTTTTTACAATCTTGGCCTCCTTAACTGACCATATATTCATGCATTTATCCAATGAGCCACTTGCCAAGTACTCACCGTTCGGGCAAAATGCAACAGAATAGACAGGTTCCCTGGATTCAAAATGGAAGAGTACCTACTTAATTAGTAAAACAAAAACATTCAACAATAACGATACAAAGATTTGATGATCTAAAAGAAAGATAATAGTTCAACTGAGTACTAGTAAACAAACCCCATAATACTCGAGCCTGTCAATATTTGACAGTTAAATAAGTGTGAATATATTACGAGTACCTTACTATCTCCTATGTCCGTTCCAAGTAGACATAATGAGTTAACATCCATTACCTGTGACCGTTCAAGCTGTGAAGAAGACGTCCTAGTTCAACATCCCATAGCTTCACGGTAGAGTCAAATGAAGCACTACACAGACAGACAATAAAACAAAACCAATAAGCTCAAAGAACTAAAAAGGTTAGGTGCAATACATAAAATAAGCACACACATAAAAAACAAACTGCTGGACGGTTAAAGTGAAACTATATCTCTCTGGATTATTTTTACTCGCAAGGGGATTACGGGCCAGGTTGCAATCATTCCAAAATTTGAAACTCAATTCTTGGGGCTTGACTGTTCGCTGGGGCTTTTGAGCCTCGTTTCAAAGCTTAAGCGTGCCTTTAACATATATCTGTTACTCTTCTACCTAAATAATTGGAACGTTGAACAAAATTTGCCTAGAAAAAATGTAACTGCTAATTAGCAGGCACCATTCTTCCCTAAAACTGTTATATGTTACACAAGAGTGATTCAACTAGAAGCCTAAGTGCAAACAGAGCAGGGGCTTGAAAGGACTAAACGAAAATAGTGTCATTATAAAATGGAATGGTGGGAGTATTTTCTTATAAACAGTGAAAACTGTGTCTGGAAAAACATAGAACCTTTATCGCTTACTATGAACAATGATTCAATGATAATCTACGACACTGATGTGTTATATATAATCGAGAACCTTGTGCTACCACTACATGTGAAAGAATACTGTAAACATGACCAGTAGCAATAGATAGCATACCTTGCCAGCAACAACTGATTATTCGGATTGCTTGTACCAGCGCCAGTTGGACTCCATTTGATGGTATATATCTCCTAACAAAAACATATTACTCAGTAGCTGATGTCTGATTTGATAAAATGAATCAGCAAAGACAACAAAGAAAAAGAAAGAACAAAAATAGATACTTTGCGATGTTCTCTGAAATCATGCAAGCAGACATCCTGTTTCATGCTCCATATCTGACACAAAAACAATAAATTATTGACCCAAATCCCCCGAGGGCCAGTGGCACACCGCACCACCTCTCTACCTTATCCAACTTAAAAAATATCTTATCTCTGCTGCACATTTCAAAACGTGACATGCGCCCAACCTTTAGAAGGACAAGATTGGAATTACCTTAACTGTGGTATCATCAGAGCATGAAGCCAGCAAGGAACCTGATGAGTCCCACTTGATAGCATTGATTTCATTCTGCAATGGCAAAGTAAACAACCCTTTAAGACTATTCACAAAGGATACATCAATGTTCGAATCAAGCATAACATGCTAAGCTTCAGTCCTCACCTGATGTCCTGAGAATGTTTTGACTGGTTTGTTCTCACCAACCTTACAAACATATATCATGTTATCAGAGGAGCTGGTTGCAAAAGAATTATTGTTTCGCCAAGCAACATCAAGCAATGGACCTACATGGAGTTGTATAACAACAGTGAGAAAATATGCAAAACAAACAAAATCTATCCTTGCTAAGATATGAGGTAAAATATAAAGAATAATTGAGACAGAACAAGGGCAACATAACACCTGAATGAAAATCAAATTGCTGCTTCGATTCTCCAGACTTCACATTCCAAATAACGGCAGTTGTATCAGTACTACCGCTAAGGAGATAATCACCTTTCTTGTTCCACTTCAAAGCTATGATTGGACCTTTATGTTTGTTAAGAGTACTAACCAATTCCCCTGTATGAAAAGTTAGTAAGAGAAAACAAGACACGAAAAGTGGTGGCAATTTATACATTCAATCTTCAAAACAAGTTTTTCCTCCATGCTCCTTACCAGATCGTTTCCAGATTCTGGCTCCGCCATCGTAAGAACCAGTTGCAAGCAGGTTACCCTTGCTCTGTACAAGAAAAAGTCATAAATACAAGATCAAATAATAACTAGAAAATTAAATATGTAACCACAAGCAATGCAGTCTAATTTCAGAAAATCCACCAGAAAAGTATAGATCAACGAAAGTCAGCCCAAAACAAGCAGTAGAAAACTCACATTCCAGTCAAGTGATGTAACATCCTTGTTTTCCTCAGTTGCTTGACTTTCCAAATGGTTCAAAACCAAAACATTTGGGATAGTAGAATTACATGGACCATCTCCAATAGTCCAAATTCTAGCAGTAGCGTCTCCAGACCTAACGTGTTATTACACATGATTAGCTATAATAGACATGATTCCTTAGACGAGTCTAAGAAAACAGAAGTATGAATAAGAACATCAGTGATTCATATACGAGAGCAAAAAAAGAAAGAAATGGTACTAATGCTTACCCAGATGCAAGCAGTGACCCTTCTGGACTCCAAGCACAGACAAAAACCTAGCTCGAGTTTAAAAACAAAAGAGAATTGTAATGTTAATATAGAAGACAGAAAATATATATTAAATAACCTATTGAGAAATCATGGCAAACCTCGGATGTATGTCCTTCCAAAACCATTACATCACTCCTTTCTTTGTCCTGTTCACGCTCTTTTCCTTTCTGTTGTTTCTCCATCTCCCTTTCTCTTGTAGGTTCTCGTTTGTGGTCAGCACTCGCCTTATCCTTCCGTGTAGGTTTATCTTTCTGAACCTTCTCCTTTTTCTCTTTTATTATTTTCCGCAGCTCATCTACATCCTTTGTAATGAGATCCAAAGGCTCTAGAAGCTTGAAGTCTTCATCCATATCAGCATCATCCTGCATTCCGTAGTTAGTACAGAGTAGTAAAAAGATATAGAAAAATCAGAATATTAAAATATTTGCCTTACATTGCTCAAATTGGTTTCCAGTTCAAGATACTGAATACCCTTTTGCACAAATTGAATAAGAGCACCAGGAGGAACTAGATGTCCATCCATTGTGCTCCTATTGAGCCCTGCCTCGTATCCAAAAGTAAATGCTGAATGTGTGAATCCTGAAAAAAATATATTAGCAAAACCAGTAGACCGATTAGATACTACCGCACTAGTCCATCACGATCAAAGTCAAGGTGTCAGCAAACCTATTAGCAAATCATATTCAACGAAGCAACCACTTGTAATAAATTATCTAAAAATGGAGAGACAGATACAAAATCTAAATGAGAGTTTAAATTTGGTAATATATCACAAACACATTCAATTCACTGAATTCAAAATTTATTAATTTAGTTGATGAATGGATCAAACCTATTTTATTCATATGAATCCATAAACTAAATGATGAAAATTATTTGTGTCCTTAACCGCTATCAAACTTTGAGGTTGAGAGACTGTTTTCGATAGATCCTTGGCTCATAAGACATAAAAATGTTTATTTGTAGAATTTCACATCATCTAGCCCCCTTTGCTTGTACTTTATCTTATGTTGAGTTTTCTAAAATTATATTATTAATAAAAGGCTGCTAGAAACTGTCTAGTGGTATAACATCATCTAACAACAACAACATATCCAGGGGAGTTTGGGAGGTTGGTGTGTACGCAATCCTTAACCCCTACCTTGTGCAGATAGAGGATCCAGTTTTCAAACTCGGATCCTCTCAAACCAAGTAAAGCATATCAAGACAATTAAACTCGAATTCATGGGGATTTCAAAATAGAAACACAACATCAATTAAACTTGGATAGATAGAACAGGTTCTGAAGATGAGAATTAAATTACCTGATTCAAAGAGGTAGCGGAAAACAATGAAATTGAGGAACTCAGAAGTTAAAGAGGCCATTGTTGGCGGCTTAAACTTAAACAGACAAATGGATTACTATTACATACTCTCATATATATAGAAGGAAAAAATATGGTAAGTGTGAATTTTGGGATGTATGAAACGTTATGATTAGAAAGGTGTTGGTTCCAAAAATGGCATTTTGAATTAATTGTTGAATGACTAAACTACCCTTCAAGCTCCAATAAATATATTTCCTTTTTAAAACAATAACACAAACCCTAAACCCTATCAAAACCTATTAATGTAAACATCAAGGGCGAATGCATTTTTTACCTAAACTATATACTAGATTCGCCTAGGGTTGTCTATCGATTGATTCAGTTCACTTTTAAAGTTTATTGATTTGACTTTATCAGTTATCGATTTATAGATATGCTAAATTACTCTAGGATCATTAAAATCTCAATTTATCAGTTACTGATCATTATTTGTTTGTATCGGTTAAACCGTTAAGATGTTATACACAAAAAATCAACGAAAATCACTTATAAGAAATAACGTGGCAAATCAATTAAACCATGCACATTAGTTGATAGATTGCTTTTTCCTCAAATGCCAACACATAATAATCGAGAGTTTGTGACAATCAGAAATAAAAATATGAAACTAAACTCTAAGTCAAGGACTTTATAGACCGAATGATATAAATATAATTTATTAATTTACAATCGAATTTTCAGTTAATCTCGATATAAGTGCCTATCAAAGTAAATATCTTATATTCATTGGTTTGATGTGTGAAAACACTTAAGTTTTTACACATCATAACAATTATTCATCAAACTTTTATTTTGTACTTAAAATGGTTAGTTTGAATGTTATTTTGTTTTTTTCCCTAAAATAATAGCTAGTCAAACTTCAATATTACTGAGATCCTATCCCCTCTAATCCAATCCACCAAACACTATTTAAAGAAAAAAACTAATTAATTTATGAGATTTTAGCAATGCGATACATTTCATTTGTATAATTAATAACTCCTATTAATCCGGTCACCCCTATCCCCTCTACCCCTACCCCCACTATCCTCACAAGTCTTTACCAAGTAAATACTAGGCCCTACCTCCTCCTACCACCCCACTGTACATATATACTTTGTACTTTGTATCGCCAGTATCCTTCCTTCCTTCTATCTCATATACTCGACTGATTTTATTCAGTGGAAACAATGAAGAAAAAGGGCAAGAACTAAGAGTTGATATTGGAATCTTCAAGAGGACGAGTTATTGCAGAAGCTAGTAGAGGAACATGGAACAAAGAACTGGTCAGTTATTGGTCAATTGATTCCAAATCGATATGGAAAATCATATAGGCTCCAGTGGTGTGATCAACTTTCTCCTCAAGTGGATCATCAACCTTTTACACCTGAACAAGATGATATTATTATCAAAGCTCATGCCAAATTCGGTAATCAATGGGATCTGATAGCCCGTTTGCTATCGGGTCTGTCACGCCCCGAGCCTACACCCTGGACGTGGCCGGCACTCGAAGACCATTGTTGGTCCCCAAGCGAACCCTTGGCCTGGCTTTCTTAACTCAGCGGAAACCTGACTCAACAGAATAACTCAATGCCATGCAAGGTTACAAAACAACTTAACTGATGCATAACATGCCCAAAAGGCAACTCGAGTCCCAAATTAGAATATTTACATATATACGAAGATGAGAGACTCAAAACTAACTAACTGACTGTCTATGAAGCCTCTAAAATACTGAGATGGATGTTGGGACGAACCCCGCAACATCCTAACAAAACAAAACTAGGAACACAAAATAACCAAGTCCTCCGGAAAGCAAGGAGGCTCACCACTAACTCTGGAGTGCTCAGCTGGATCAACAGCGTGCAGGATGCTGATCCGGGGTACCTGTGTCTGCATCATCATAAGATGCAGGCCAACTGGCATCAGTACATTAAATGTACGAGTATGCGAGCTAGAAAACTAAGCAACAAAGGCTAGAAGGAAAAAAATCTGGAAGAACCTGAAAAGCTTACCTGGCTCAACTCAACTCAACCTGACTGACTCATTTCAATATAATGCAATTTAAAACAAGTGAAATATAAAGAAAAACTGTTTAAAACCTGTTATAAAACTCTGTGTGTATACAAAGATACAATAAGCCTGAGATGTATATAGAAATACAAATGAACTGATGTATATAAAAATACAATAATCTCTATGTATGAAAATACAATAACTGCTGTGTATGAAAATACAATAACTACTGTGGGAATTTCTCTAACCTACAACCATCACATAAGAGCTATAGTGATAATACATCGATCGACCTCACGCTGCCAGAGCATCCTATTCCCGGCCAAAGGTATAGGACATGGACTGCCTAATGGATCCACTAGTCTATCTGGAAAAGGATTCATCTAAAAAGTATGATCCTTTTCTACCCATGGTGGCTAATATGGTTCTATGGGGATTGTGGGTTCCTTGAACGCTCCCCCAACTCGGTGCTCGATACTACTCCCAAAATAATGTACTGGCTCTTATGTTTTTAAAACATACTTCTTCCTGCTGATTTGAGATAATTACTCAAAAACTTAGCTCAAAGGCTATCTTGGATGTTATACCCCATTTTAACCAAGGTCAAATTAGTGTACAACATATTGGTGATTTCCAAATTAATTAACTTAAGAAGTCGCCACCTAATTATTTTTAAAGGTAAATTAGGATACCTAAATTATTAACTAAGTAATACTAAAATGACTTCAATTAAATGGTCTACTAACTTAAGATTCTAGGTAAAGGTTCTAATTATCCTAAAGAGAAGGGGTAAGGCATCTTTTAAGATCCGTTAAAGACGGTTAACCGGCCAAACTTAGGTTAATTAATTTTAAAAGAAAGATATGAGTGTTAAATATTAAGTGATTGAATAACCAAGTTGGAAAACATTTTTTATTTTAAAAGCGCTTTTGCAATTTATTAGAATGAAAAAGATTTAAAAAAGAGTAATTTCTTTAGATCAATTTAGACAAATCCATGGCTAAAAAAAAGGTAATTAAAAAAAAAAAAAGCATTTGCTCATTAACCGACAAGATGCTCCCTTTAGAAAAAGTTTAAGAAAAATAAGAGTTTAGAACAAAATATTTTTTCTTTGAAGGATATTGCCAAGTTTGAACAAAACTTAATAAATTAGTGAGTTTAAAGTGGTGCAAAAGAAGTGTTTTTTTAAAAAAGGTTGCCAAATGAAGTTTATAAAGGTAAGCGATTAATAAATGTTTGTTTCTAGCTAAAGATACCCAAACTCAAACATCTATGTTAAGTCAACTATTATGAATCCAAACTAGAAATATCTAAAATCACACAAACAAGGATGACATGTAAAGAAAAACGCGTAAACAAATAATGCAAAATGTAAGTAGCCATAAGTGACTCCAAGATAGGACCACTTGTTTTGCTTGCAATTTCGAATGGTCCAAAGAGGTAGTGAAGATTCCATGTGCGAGTGTGAGGATAATGTTGAGTCTATGAGACTCGATAATTGGTAGAGTCCTAATCGAAACTCCTTTTTTTCCTCCCAAAGTGTACATGTACAACAATAAGAAAGGATTAGACATGCGGGTAACTAATAGGTGAAACAAATAGACATTCTATTTATTCAACTCCAACACAAGTACCTTAATAATAAGTATGAAATAAACTGTAACACCCAACTAACTTATACATTCTTCTATAGGAAGAAAATAAAATTTCTTTAACTAATATTTACAAGCATGCTTACAGTGAATAAATATCTCAAAGCCTTTAAATTAAACCAATACCATTCTCATTAAAGGATAGCAATCATCACAACACATCACAACATATTAAACAAGAAAGAAAAGCTTCACATGGATGCAATATATAAACAAATATATTTATTTAATATCTAAGGCCTATTTAGTTAATTATAGAAAGGCTCTAGGTAATATTATTGAGTTCAATGTATGGTACATTTTGTTTCAAATATACAATGTAAGAAGAAACTAAAGCTCGAACTATATATAATATTTATAAAGTAGCATTCACAAGTCAAATTAGAACCAAATCTAAATCCAATAAGCAAGTTTTCTTTCCAAAATATATTTTAATACATACTGTTGAGAAAAAATAAAAAATGAAAAAAAATAATATAGCAATAAACTTTAACGCAAGGATTTTGCTTTTTATCAATTTAAAATTCATTGGCGAGTTTAAGCATAAATAAGGCCACAGCTTCTAAATACCAAGATTACTAATAAATGCGGCAAGTTTGTATTCAATTTCTCTGCATATAAAACAAATAAATAGATATATCTATGACATGATTCTCAACACAACATAATAATCTTAAAATATAAAGAATAGCGAAAACAATATCGGTTTATCACATAGAGATACAAATAAATACCAAACTTTGAACCAAAAACAGATTACATCTCACCAACCCCTTCCAAAAATCATTCTTTAAATTAAAATGTGAAGGAGATATGAACTCAAATCTCTCCAGGCCTCAAACTAAATAAAAAGAAACATATTTTTTAAACATCACTTTCATGATAGCTAAAAATAAGTGAGTATTATACTTGACGCATGGTTTTTCTTACAATAGGCATAACATTTTCACGAAGACAATAATAGAAGTAAAAGTAAAGGGACAAAGATCACCTGCTGCGGGGTAGTGAACGGGGGCTTGCGGTCTCGATCTTAGATCTACTTACTAACTCTGATGACCACCGTTAATGGTCGAAACGAACACACAAACTATTGCTGCGACTGGAATGCCAAAGAAAATGGTAAAATACGAAAATAGAAGAGATGGTTTAGAGGAGAAATAACTAAAAATTTTAGAGGTGAGGGGCTGCCAGATTTTGAAAAAAATCCTCCCAAATAAGCTCTGAAATGTAAGTATTTATAGGGAAAAATTAGGGTTCTTCATTTGTGTTGAGCGGGAATAGAATTTTGAAATTTGAAATCTAATTTGAGGGGTTTTGGGCCGAATTTCTTAGTCTTTTCCTTTCTTCTTTTAAATTATTTTGGGCTTCTTACTTTATAATTAATATAAAATATATCATAAGATGACAACTAATAATTTACGTAATAAAACATCGCTAATATAAAATATATGTGCAAAATATTGACTTAAATTAATTTAATAAATACGAAACTAGAAATAAGATGACGACAATTGATTATTTAAGAAAAGAGGTATAAATAGTAATATTAGTAATTTCGATAATAAAACTAATAATTTTAATAGATAAATAGTCGTAATAGTAAAAATAGTTGTGAAAAAGGATTATTTTATATGTTATCAAATTAGAAGCTCGAAAATAATAAATTAGAAGAAAGGAGGGTCAAAATTGGATGTCAACACCAATAATGTGTTTGTGTCCATCTAGTATTGATATTTAGCTTTAATTTTATGATAATATTTTTTGTGTCCATCGATTGTTTGTTAAGCATAAGTACCAACACTAGTTGATTCTATTGATGACAAAATTGATTTTCTTGCAAAATCGATTTGTGTCCATCTAGTGTTGATATTAAGCTTTAATTTAGGAATACTGTGTTTGTTAAGCATAAGTACCAACACTAGTTGATCCTATTGATGACAAAATTGATTTTCTTGCAAGATCGATTTATATCTATCTAGTGTTTACACTATGCTCTTTGCTTGACTGAAAACTTGAGCCTTAAAATGAAGTTAAAACATTCAATAAAGACTCTTGAACAACTTTAAAAACTTAGCTTCTTAACTTCCAAGCTTAACTCTTAAACTTCACTTGATTTGGAAACTAACTCTCCTTGAATTGGATTTATATATTCAAGGGGTTTGATCACATGTTATGGATGAGTTCTTGACGTTTAGACGTACTTCGGAGTGTCGGAAACAACTATGAAACATAGGTACTTTACCAAGGAACATGCATGAGAAAGTGTGAAAAGAATGGGGGAACTTGGCGTCCTTGGCGCTCTGCAAGGCGCGGAGCGCCAGCCCTTGAAGCTCAGAAGGACTGCTGGCGCTCTGCTAGGCGCGGCGCCCCAAGGGGGAAAGTTCTGAGCCTCTTTTGGGGCGCGCTGGCAGGCGCGACGCGCCAGCCCCTTCCCCAGAAAATCCAATGTTTCTCCCTCTTTTTCCAACTCTAAACCACCCTAACTTCAAAGGTTTCAACCCCAACCACTAAGGATCATAAAATCCCTCAACATACAAGAGATTCAACTCAATGACACAACCAAATCATGTCCCAAATCAACAAGGGACTCCAACAACACAAATCAACAACATCAACAATACAACCAACAACTTCAACAACACAACCAATCCTTTCTCGAAAATAAAACGAGCTTGGCGTGTGGGGGAAAAGATCAACCCAACACTATGAACTCACATACCTAGTAGGGATCACCCCTGACGATATCCATGACGGAAACTTGCTTGATCTCCTTTTTCTCCTCTTCTTCTCCTCTTCTTCTCTTCTTCACTCAAAACCCTCACTCTCACTCTCTTTTAAAAAAGCAAAACTAATCAAAATCAGCTTGGACCCTTAATATATATCCAAAACAAATGATTTGGGAAAAGACCAAAATGCCCTTAAAATTTCCGGACGAATTTCCCTGCCAACTGCCCAACTTCCAAAGGGGATAACTCCCTCATACGAACTCGGAATCGAGCAAACTCAGCGGCGTTGGAAAGATCATTCCACGAGATTTGCAAGAAAAACTGGAACTACACCTAAATCATCCTGAGCTAGGAGTTATGACTGTTCCAAGTTGGCCAAAAACTCACCTTTCTCCATACTTGGCCAAATTTCCAGATTTGTAAAAGGCATAATACATATATTGACCCCTAAACTTGGATTCAAATTTTAACTTTGACCTTTAACTTTGTAAGTGCACAAATAGGCATTTTAACTATCCAAAACTTAAACAAAAAAACACTCGGATCCTACCTGGCAAAATGCGTGAAATACACTCAAATTAGGCGCGTCAGATGTAAAAATTCAGGAGGTCAACAGTAAAAAAAGCATTGAAAGGACAATTAAACCCTTTTTATATTTTTTTCAACAATTTTCCCCTCTTTTTTGCATTATTTGTTGTTTACT
>NW_006238962.1:2255365-2262430 GCF_000226075.1 Solanum tuberosum | reverse complement strand
ATATATTTTAATTATGATTTATAGTACTTTTAAATATAACGTATAGTGTGTTTGTAGGCTCTTATTAGATTGAAAAAATATTTTAAATTAGTAATTATTGTAATTAATAGTGTATATTACGTAATTTTCAAATTTGTAATAAATTTTTTTAAATATTAAGTCTAATAATTTATAGTATCTTAAATGTAATCTTTGAATACACATAAATTAAAAAAAGAAATAAGACAAATAAATTATAAATTGAATAATTGACATTTTCAAATATTAATTTACCACAAAATGAAAGTGAAGGAAGAAGTTGTGAGGCAGAAATAAAGAGAAATTATTTGAAAAGGTGTCAAATAGACAGGAAAACGGGCCCACATGCATTGAATAGTTGGCAGCCATTGAGTGGGTCACTAATACAAGTGGCAGCGTTTGCATTTCACGCTTTTGGCTCCAAAAATCGCGTGTTTATTTATTTAAAGGTAGGATAGTTAAAGTGTCTATTTGTGCATTATGAAAGTTGGAGGTCAAAGTTAAAATTTGAAGCCAAGTTTAGGGGCCAATATATGTATTATGCCTTTTTAAAATTCTTTCCAAAAATGAAAATTTCAAATTTTAAGCCTTTTCATAGTTATTTCACATTGCTGGATATTACAGGGTCGAACCAATAACGCGATAAAAAATCATTGAAATTTCACCCTTAAACGGAAGCACTCTTCCGTGTCGGAAGATTTGACATTCGAAAATTCCCAAACGTTGTTGAAGAGATTGTTCATTATTAGGGTGGGTACAAATCCAGGTAGTTCAGATGCATCTGACTTGAAAATTTTGGATTTTTCTAAGTTCCCTCAGTTGTGTCTTTATCCTCCCATTGCACCACCAGGTGGAAATTTGCCTCTTTCATTAGTCTCACCAGTAAGTTGGTCATTCTTAAGAGTTGTTAACAAATTTAAAAATAGACAAGCGAGTGAGACTTTCTTTTATTGAGATGTTCAACTTGATTCATGGAAAGATGGTCGACTCCGGATTGACTACAATTTTTTTGGTGATGTCGTATCTTTTAATATTTATAATATATCAAATAAACAAGTATTGTTTGATTTATGAATCATTCATTCCAATATAAAGCATGTGCAATTCTTGAGGAATACATATTGAAGAGATGGACAAAAATTGTTAGAAAAGGAATAAAAGATCTGCCAAGAGTTGTCTTATCGATGAAAGTTCAGAATCTAAGATTGTTTATACTAATAGTGTTACACAAGTCTGTTACAGTTTTACTCATCTTAGCAAATCAAATATGCAGTGTTGTGATTTTTTTAAGAAATCTCGAAATTGCTTCGCTTGAGTTAGATGACTATCTAGAAATGTTGCATAGTACCATATGTCAGCAAAAGATGGTTGAAAGATATAAAAGACAAGATATTGGGCCCTCTTTGTGTAAGAGCTCCAATTGTGTGCAAAGAGCGTTCGAAAGGTATTGGGACAATCTAAAAAAAATACCCCACCAACTCGTGGGAAAACTAGTAAATACAATACAAGTCTTTATTTAGTTTTAATTTTCACAATAAGCTAATTATTTTTTATGTATCTATAGAAAAATCTAAAGTTATTACATCACTAGTAAAAAATATTGTTTCAGGATAATAAATATACTACATATATGGAAACATTTACAGAACCTCCGCAGGGAATTGGAGGATCAGTATGTACAGTCTCACAATCATTAGAGTCCATTTTGGACATTTAGGGGACAATCTATAGGAATTAGGCGATTCACTCAATTTTTCGTATGTGTTAGCCCATAAATATTTTGGGGATATGACTTCCAGATGATTTCCTTGCGAAACCTTTACGGAACCCTCCGTAGGGAATTGGGGGAGCAGTACATACAATCACACAATTTTTTGACTCCATTTTACTCATTTAGGGGACAATTTACAAGAATTAAGCGATTTTCTTAATTTTTCGTGCGTGCACATGAATATTTTGGTGATATGTCTTCCAGATAATTTCTTTGTGAAATCTTTATAGAACCCTTCGTAAGGAGTTGGGGAAAAAGTGCGTACAATCTCACAATTTATAGAGTCCATTTTGGGAATTTAGTGCCAATTTATAGGAATAATGCAATTTTTTCCATTTTTCGTGTGTCCATGATTAGTTTGGTGATATGACTTTCGAACAATATTTTTGAGAAACCTTTATGAAACCCTCCGTGGGGAGTTTTGGGAGCAACACACACAGTCTTGCAATTTTTAGAGTCCATTTTGGGGACTTTTTATAGGAATTAGACGATTTCTTCAGTTTTTTGTATGTATTAGCCCATGAATATTGTGTCATAAAAAATCAGGCTTGATACCAACTTTATTAATAAGTCAGAATATTGACATTCAAATTAGGCATATCCAATCGAAGCATGACTTAGATCGAATGTCTAAATGAAATATTTTGACAAGCTTAACAATGTATCAAGCCGAAAAGAACCTCTATATGATTGATAAATAAATGAAAGAAAGCATGATACCAAATAAAGTCTTACATCATATGTCCAAATAAGCTCATATATTAACTAAAATGAAAATTTTCAGTTCCCAAGTCCTTTTAAAGCTATTCCTCAACGTCTACAATCGCATATCATACACACAGACCTTCTTGTTTGCGAAACAAGCTGCAACCTTGTTGCCTTCCTTGTTCCAACACACTTCAAAAATGCAGCCATCGCCATTGCAAGTTTTTACAATCTTGGCCTCCTTCACTGACCATATATTCAAGCATTTATCCAATGAGCCACTAGCCAAGTACTCACCGTTCGGACTAAATGCAATAGAGTAAACAGGTTCCCTGAATTCAAAATGGAAAAGAACCTACTTACTGAAAAAACCAAAAACATTAAACAGGAACGATACAAAGATTTTGATGATCTAAAAGAAAGATACACACGTATTGATAGTTCAATTGAGTACTAGTAAACAAACCCCATAATATTCAAGCCTATCAATATTTGACATTTAAATAAGTGTGAATTTTATTAAGAGTGCCTTACTATCTCCTGTGTCCGTTCCAAGTAGACATAATGAGTTAACATCCATTACCTGTGACCGTTCAAGCTGTGAAGAAGACGTCCTAGTTCAACATCCCATAGCTTCACGGTAGAGTCAAATGAAGCACTACACAAACAATAAAGCAAAACCAATAAGTTCAAAGAACTAAAAGCAGGGGAATGTAATATATAATCGAGAACCTTGTGCTACCACTACATGAGAAAGAATACTGTAAACATGACCAATAGCAATAGATAGCGTACCTTGCCAGCAACAACTGATTATTCGGATTGCTTGTACCAGCGCCACTTGGACTCCATTTGAGTGTATGTATCTCCTAACAAAAACATATTACTTAGTAGCTGATGTCTGATTTGATTAAATGAATCAACAAAGAAAAAGAAAGAACAAAAATAGATACTTTGCGATGTTCTCTGAAATCATGCAAGTAGACATCCTGTTTCATGCTCCATATCTGCACAAAAACAATAAATTATTGACCAAATCCTCGAGGGGCAGTGGCATACCATGCTGCCTCTCTACCTTATACCATTTAAATAAAACCAAGCTTATGTTTGCTGCACGTTTCGAAACGTGACATGCGCCTAACCGTTAGAAGGACAAGATAGGAATTACCTTAACTGTGGTATCATCAGAGCATGAAGCCAGCAAGGAACCTGAGGGGTCCCACTTGATAGCATTGATTTCATTCTGCAATGGCAAAGTAAACAACCTTTAAAACTATTCATGAAGGATACATCAAAGTTTCAATCAAACATAACATGTTAAGCTTCAGAGTTCAACTAGTAATTCAACTTGCATAACATGTTAAGCATAACCTGATGTCCTGAGAACGTTTTAACTGGTTTGTTCTCTCCAACTTTACAAACATATATCATGTTATCAGCGGAGCTGGTCGCAAAAGAATCATTGTTTCGCCAAGCAACATCAAGCAATGGACCTGCATGGGGTTGTACAACAACAGTGAGAACATAAGCAAAACAAAACAAAATCTATCCTTGCTCAGATATGAGGTAAAATATAAAGAATAATTGAGACAGAACACCTGAATGAAAATCAAATTGCTGCTTCGATTCTCCAAACTTCACATTCCAAACAACGGCAGTGGTATCAATACTACCACTAAGGAGATAATCACCTTTCTTGTTCCACTTCAAAGATATGATTGGCCCTTTATGTTTGTTAAGAGCACTAATCAATTCCCCTGTAAGAAAAGTCGGTAAGAGAAAAAAAGACACGAAAAGTGGTGGCAATTTATACATTCAATCTTCAAAACAAGTTTTTCCTCAATGCCTCTTACCAGATCGTTTCCAGATTCTGACTTGGCCATCGTAAGAACCAGTCGCAAGCAGGGTACCCTCGCTCTGTACAAGAAAAATTCATATAAACAAGATCAAATAATAACTAGAAAATCAAATATGTAACCACAAGCAATGCAGTCTAATTTCAGAAAGTCCATCAGAAAAGTATAGATCAACAGAAGTCAGCCCAAAACAAGCAGTAGAAAACTCACATTCCAGTCAAGAGACATAACATCCTTGTTTTCCTCAGTTGCTTGACTTTCCAAATGGTTCAAAATCAAAACATTTGGGATATTTGAATTACATGGACCATCTCCAATAGTCCAAATTCTAGCAGTAGCATCTCCAGACCTAACGTGTTATTACACATGGTTAGCTATAATAGACATGATTCATTAGACAAGTCTAAAACTACTCTCAACCTTTTAACTATGATAATAAAAAACAGAAGTATGACTATGAACATCAGTTGATTCATATACGAGAGCAAAAATGAAAGAAATGGTACTAATGCTTACCCAGATGCAAGCAGTGGCCCTTCTGGACTCCAAGCACAAACAAAAACCTAGCACGAGTTTAAAAACAAAAGAGAATTGCAATGTTAGTATAGAATACAGAACACAGAAGATATATATTAGATAACCTATTGAGAAATCATGGCGAACCTCAGATGTATGTCCTTCCAAAACCATTACATCATTCCTTTCTATGTCATGTTCACGCTCTTTTTCTTTCTGTTGTTTCTCCATCTCCCTTTCTCTTGTAGGTTCTCGTTTGTGGTCAGCATTCGCCTTATCCTTCCGCCTAGGTTTATCTTTCTGAACCTTCTCCTTTTTCTCTTTTATTATTTTCCGCAGGTCATCTGCATCCTTTGTAATGAGATCCAAAGGCTCTAGAAGCTTGAAGTCTTCATCCATATCAGTATCATCCTGCATTCCGTAGTTATATTGGTTAGTTCAGAGTAATAAAAAGATCTAAACTTCATATAGAAAAATCAGAATATTAAAATATTTGCCTTACATTGCTCAAATTGGTTTCCAGTTCAAGATACTGAATACCCTTTTGCACAAATTGAATAAGAGCACCAGGAGGAACTAGATGTCCATCCATTGTGCTCCTATTCAGCCCTGCCTCGTATCCAAAAGCAAATGCTGAATGTGTGAATCCTGAAAGAATATCAGCAAAACCAGTAGACCGATTAGATATATACTACCCAAAAGCAAATGCTGAATCGGTACTAGTCCATCACGATCAAATTTACTTCCTCATGGGAAAGAGTTAAAAAGTTAAATTTATTTAATCCTATCTGAAAATGGAGAGACATATACGAAAATTTAAATGAGATATTTAAATTTGGTAATAACAACAACATTCAATTAACTGAATTCAAAATTTATTATTCTAGTGGATGAATGGATCAAACCTAGCAAACAACAACAACATGTTTTCGATACAGAAAAAATGTTTACTTTGCAGAATTTAACATCATCTAACAACAAACAGGGGTGTGTGGGGGAGGTTGGTGTGTACGCAAACCTTAATCCCTGCCTTATGCAGATAGAGGATCCAATTTTCAAACTCGGATTCATGGGGATTTCAGAATAGAAACAGAACATCAATTAAACTTGGATAAATATAACAGATTCTGAAGATGAGAATTAAATTACCTGATTCAGTGAGATAGCGGAAAACAATGTAATTGAGGAACTCAGAGGTTAAAGAGGCCATTGCTGCGAATTGTTGGCGGCTTAAACTTAAACAGACAAATGGATTACTACTACATCCTTTCATATATATAGAGGCAAAAAATATGGTAAGTGTGAATTTTGGGATGTATGAAACGTTATGTTGGTTCCAAAAAAGGCATTTTGAATGAATTGTTGAGTGACTAAACTACCCTTCAGGCTCCAATAAATATATTTCCTTTTTAAAACAATAACACCCTGGTTTAAATAGAAATTATATTGCCAAGAGTTGAATTGTTAAATTTATTTAATCATATTCTTTGGAGGGTTTGATTTTGATTGTTCTTTCCTTCGAGCTAAGATAGAATTTTTATTAAAACCAATGGGGTCGTTTGGCGTGAGGGATAGAAATAAATAGTGATGGGATAAGAAAATAGTGATGGGATAAAGTTTTTGTATCTTGTTTGGTTGCCATGTTTGGGATAACTTATCCCACCATTTATATCATAGTGATGGGATAAGTTATCCCATATACATGGTGAGAATAGTTATCCAAGATAGCTAACCCAGGATAACTTATCCTGGGATAACTTGTTCCCAACCAAACGAAAATGTAAACATCAAGGGCGGATGCATTTTTACCTAAGCTACATACTAGATCTCCCTAGGGTTGCGTATCCATTGATTCAGTTCACTTTTAAAGTTTATCAATTCGACTTAGTTATCGATTTATAGATATGCTAAATAGTTCTAGGATCATTAAAATTTCAATTTATCATTGATCATTATATGTTCGTATCGGTTAAACCGTTAACATTTTATACACAAAAAAAACGAAAATCTCTTATAAGAAATAAGGTGGCAAATCAATTGAACCATGTGCATTAGTTGACAGACTGCTTCTTCCTCAAATGCCAACACATAATAATCGAGAGTTTGAGATAGTAAAAAATAAAAGGGATAATACATATATTTGACCTTAAACTTGGCTTCAAATTTTAACTTTGACCTCCAACTTTCATAGTGCACAAA
>NW_006238962.1:2253300-2255005 GCF_000226075.1 Solanum tuberosum | reverse complement strand
TTTTTTTGGCATTTAAAAAGTGGGGGGTAAAATTAAAAATTTGAAGCCAAGTTTAAGGTCCAATATATGTATTATGCCAAAATAAAAATATGAAATCAAACTATAAGTCAAGGAATTTATACGCAGAATGATATAAGTATAATTTATTAATTTCCTATCGAATTTTCAGTTAATCTCGATATAAGTGCCTATCAAAGTAAATCTCTTATATTCATTGATTTGATGTGAAAACACTTAAGTTTTTTACCCATAAAAATAATTATCTGTCAAACATTTATTTTGTAGTTAAAATGGCTAATTTGAATGTTATTTTGTTGTTTCCCCCTAAAATAATAGCTAGTCAAATTTTAATATTACTCCCCTCCAATCCAATCCATCAAACACTATTTAAAGAAAAAAACTAATAATTTATGAGATTTTAGCAATGGGATACACTTCATTTGTATAATTAATATAAGTACTCCCTCCGTTTGAAAAAGAGAGGCCTCGTTTGACTTGGCACAAAATTTTAAAAAATAAAGAAGACTTTTGAATCTTGTGGTCCTAAATTAAAGTTATGTCAAATGTACTCAAATTTCCCTTTAATTTTGTGGCCTTAAACATGCAACATGGAAAACTGAAATTAAAATGTTACCAAAAAAAGGGAAGAGGTCATCCTTTTTGAAATAGACTAAAAAGAAAAGAAGGTCATTCTTTTTGAAACGGAGGGAGTACCTATTAATCCGGTCACCCCTATCCCCTGTATCCCCACCCCCACTATATATACTCCACTCTCCTCACAAGTCTTTACCAAGTAAGTGCTAGGCCCTACCTCCTGATCCTACCACCCACTGTACATATGTACTTTGTACTTTATATCGGTATCCTTCATTCCTTCTATCTCATATACTTGACTAATTTTATTCAGTGGAAATTGAAGAAAAAGGGAAAGAACAAGCCTTGATATTGGAATCTTCAAGATGACAAGTTTTTGCACAAGCTAGTAGGGGAACATGGAACAAAGAACTGGTTAGTTATTGGTCAATTGATTCCAAATTGATATGGAAAATCATGTAGGCTCTGGTGGTGTGATCAGCTTCTCCTAAGTGGATCATCAACCTTTTACTCCTAAAGAAGATGATACTACTATCAAAACTCATGCCAAATTGGGTAGTCAAGGATAAACCTAACTACTAAACGAAAATTGAGGGGTATTTTTGACCATTTTCCCTTTATTTCTTCACTTTCATTAGATCAGAAGAGTATATCTGGGTCATTTGTGTTACAATAAGGGTATATGTGAGCTACTTTTGTAAAAGGGTATATCAACTCTAAATCGCGAAGTTGAAGGATATACCATAACCTTTTCTCTTTATTTGATTTTAATTTACTTAGTAAGCTAAAATTATTTTAAAGTGTTCCAAATTGTTAGGGAAAATGCATAAGTACCCCCCCAGCTTATGCCCAAAATCCCTGAGACACACCTAACCTTTACTAAGGTCCTATTACCCCCCTGAACTTATTTTTTAGTTAATTGTTTACCACTTTTCGGCCTACGTGGCTGAGTCCGTGATTTCACCTATGTTAAGCGCGTGGGTGCAGCTTTTAGACAGCACTGACCAATAAAAATTTGTCATGTGTTAAAATAAACTTGGAAAAAATAAATATTAACTCAATTGTCTTCTTCTTTATTATTGTTCTTCACTAGTATACGTACCCGCGCGTT
>NW_006238962.1:2222874-2252007 GCF_000226075.1 Solanum tuberosum | reverse complement strand
GAAGTGTAAAAGCTACTTTTTAGAAAGTTGAAAAAGTGGGGTCCGGCGCGTGTTGAACAAAGCTTTCAACCTATTTGGTTTATATTGCCACGTAAGCCGAAAAGTGGTAAAAAATTAATTAAAAAATAAGTTCGGGGGGTAATAGGACCTTAGTAAAGGTTAGGTGTGTCTCAGGGATTTTGGGCATAGGCTGGGGGGGTACTTATGCAGTTTCCCAAATTGTTATAGTGAACTTGATAGTTTGAAATAATAATAAATGTTATATACTAGGAGTTTGGATGCAAAAATAGTTCGTAATTATACTCAATTTAATTCTTAACTATTAAAATTTGTGGTTCAAATAAAAAAAATTAAATTAAATTGAAACCCCCGCTACTCGCACCGCACTACATCGGCTTTTTAAAAGACTACTTCAACCCGCCCCTCACCACACCCGCTTTGCCTCATTGCCATCTCTAATATTAGGGACGAATCTAATATATCATTTAGGTAAAATTATATTGTTATTTAATGTTTACGACTAATGAACACGTCACACATGTCTTTATTTACAAATTTTCCATCAATTATAGTTAATTAATTCACATTATCACGTTAATTTATAACTTAACTATAGTTAACTATTATGATTTTTTTTTATGTAAATATCAAATATACAGACCATTTTTCACGTTTAATGTATTTATTTATCTGAATTAATAAGTTTCATTTGATATATTCACTAAGATATTAGTATTAATAATAAATTTTGAATCCAATAAATTAAATATGTCGTGATAGACTCTCAAATCAAATTCTGATTTTGTCTCTTCATTTTTAGATAGGATTAAATAGGGATACCAAGTGAGCGGGTTGAGTTGACATTGGAGATATTTAAAAGGGAACTTTCATAAATAGCAAACATTAGGCCTTCTATAGCTATAGTTTGCTTAATGTGTTGAAACAGAAATCGGGTTGGGTCATGACCCGCCTAAGTTTACTTTGGGCTCAAATAGGCTAAAAATCGGGTTGGGTTATGACCCGCCCAAGCTTACTTTGGGTTCAAATGGACTAAAAATCGGGTTGGGTTATGACCCGCCCAATTTGACCCGCTTAATCTCAATAATTTTAACATATTATTATTTAATTTTTATAACCACAATTTGAATTTCAACTCAAGAAAATAAATAAATAAAGAGTTTTTAAACGGGTTGAAATTGGAGATTGAATTGGGCTTAATTGAAGTTTTTTTTAAAAAAATGGGTTAATACTTGAATGAGTTGAGATTGAACTCAATTCAAACTATCTTGAGTCCAACCCATAAATTCTGAACGGATTAGGCGGGTTACGTATATTTGGACTCATTTTGACACCCTAGGAGAAATTTCGTAAATAGCCATTACAATAAACTTAATTATACCCCATAACTATAATTTGCTAATTACGATTCATAGCTATAAGTTAGAGGGAGGAGAGAGGCGAGCAAGATTGGAAGAGGGATGAGAGAGGCGAGGAGAGAGGGCAGAGAGTGGAGAGAGACGAATTGTATTTGTATATCTGATATATAATTGTATATATGTAACTGGTATATATATATATATATATATATATATATGTATCAATGTTTGTATTTGTATATTTGCATAATTGTATATATATAATTAGCATGTTTATGTATCAATGAATACAATAGTATTAACGAAATACAATTTATATTAATGAATAAATTGTATAAAATCCTATCAATTTGTATTTGTATATGAATAATTTATTGTCATCATTTGTATCAACAAATACATATGTATTAGTATCACTAAAGAGATCTATATAGTTGACACTATGAGTGTAAAAAATGAGCCCAACTATAGGTAACCTGCTCAACCCGCCCAGAATTTTAAGGGTTGGGCTCAAGATAGTTTGAATTGGGTTCAATCTCAATTCATTCAAGTATTAACCCATTTTAAGAGAATTCTCAATTGAGCCCAATTGATCTCCAATTTCAACCCATTCTAAGACTCTTTATTTACATTGATGTCATATATGTTCCTATATTGAAGGTATGAATTACTATCTATGTTATATCTTTTAGGATTTATCTATCCATTTGTAAATTCTTTTTAAAAAAAATTCTTGAATTGACATTCAAATTGTGGTTATAAAACTTAAATAACAATATATTAAAACTAGTGAGATTAAGCGGGTCAAGACCCAACCCATTTTTAAGCCCATTTGAGCCCAAAGTAAGCTTGGTGGGTCAGAACCTAACCTAGTTTCTATTTCAACCCATTATAATATCTCAAAATTCAACCCAACCCACCTATTTGACACCCCTAGTTTACACTTATAATTTGTATTTGTATAATTGATTAATGTTATCATTTGTGTTTGGTAAATAAACGACTATTGACATCTGTAATTATATAATTTGTGTTTGTATAGGCAAGAGAGACTAGACAGAAAGAAGCGAGAGAGAGACTGAACATGTATTTGTACAATTGATTGTTATGATTTGTGTGTGTATAAATAATTGCTAACATTTGTATTTGTATAATTTGTGTTTGTATAAACGAGAGAAACTGGACAGAAAGAAGCGAGAGAGATTGGGCAGGGAGAGGAGAGAGGCGAGGGAGAGATGACTGAAAAAAGAGGAAAGAGGAAAGAGGAGAGAGGCGAGGGAGAGATGACTGAAAAAGAGGAAAGAGGAGAGAGACGAGCAAGATTCGAGAGAGAGGAGATGTAAATACAGTTAAAGGTTAGTCGTGAATGATAATTAATACAAACTATAGCTATGTTAAGTAATTAACTAGTATATGTTTGTTTATCCGCGTAATTTCCCCTTAAATAAATTTAAAGCATCATATATTTTGTTTTATAACCATGTGTTTGGGTAGTTTAGTCATTCAACAATCGACACTTGATTTGAATTGCCTTTTGAAACTAAAACAAATCCAATTCTAACGCCTCATATATAAATAGCGTCTCTCTCAAATTTCCCTCTTTCCATTTCACCCTTTTACTTAACTCTGCCGGCGAATCACAAACAATGGTGTTGATTACCTCGAACTGAATTACAATGTTTACCGTTACTTCGATGAATCAGGTACTTCAATTTTCTCTTTCTGAGCTTGTTCCTCATATATTCAATTTTGTTTTGAAATTTGAATCACTAGTTAGATGAGTACTTTATAATTGATTTGATATGTTTTACTTGAGGCGAGAGTGTGTTTGGAAATAGCTTTTCTATTAGAGGTAAGGCTTGTGTACGCACTGGGAATGTTGTTGTTGTTGTTAGTCGAGTTAAATTCTGCAAAGTAAACATTTTCATGTAACAACCTCTAAGGAGACAGGAAATTAAGACTAGAGGATGAATCGTGGCCGTTAGACTAGAGTGTGATTAACAGCACCGATGGCCGTTGTTGGCTCACAACTTCGATCGTGGAGCCTGGGATGGTCTAATGGCTGTCTGACAAACTCTTCAAAACTTTTTTGTTTTTTGCTGTTTTGGCGTTACCCAGCTCTGTTTTTCGAAGCTAAGCAAGGCTCCCATGGTTGCTGGGCTCAGAGCTGCGATAATCACTAGAAATCTTCTCTTATAGTCAAACTTATAGAATTTATTAAAGGGAAAAGGGTATGTTATACCCGTACTTTGCGATTTAGAGCTGATATATATCCTCGTTATAAAAGTGGTTCACATATATTTTAACAGTTGCAAAAAAAGTTCTAGTGCATAAGCATTTTCTTAGCTAAGGATCTTTCGGAAACAACCTTTCTACCTCAAAGGTAGGTGTTAGGGATGCCAATAACTTGTCATCATTTAGTGTATGAGGGGTTCATCTAAATTAGATAATAAATTTTGATTTCCGTTAATTGAATGTGTTGTGGTATATTACCAAAATTTTAAACATCTCATTAAAATTCTGAATCTGTCTCTCCATTTTTGGATATGATTAAATATGTTTAACTATTCAACTCTTGCCAGCATAGTATTTGTTTTAACCAACTGTTTTTGTTAAAAATAATAATATTTTTTTCTGGAGCTTGGAGGGTACATTAGTCATTCAACAGTCAACACTTCATTCGAAATGCCTTTTGGAACGAAAACATTTCTAATTCTAATGTCTCATATATAAATGTTGTCTCCAAAAATTCCACTTTCCATTTTTTCCCTCTCTCAATATATCATAGGTAGTAGTAGCCTAGCCTATATCTCTGTTTACTTAACGCCGCCGCCGTCGCCGATTCACAAACAATGGCCTCTTTAACCTCCGACCTGTTGAATTACATTGTTTTCCGGTACCTTCAGGAATCAGGTAATTCAATTTTCATCTTCAGAACATGTACAATCTTGTAGGATTCAAATCATAATTTGTATTCTTTATAGTCCTTAAAGTGTTTTATATGGTAAATTATTTTTTTGAATCACTGTTAGACGAATTCAGTTGCTTTGATATGCTTTACTTGAGACGATGGTGTATTTGGAAACATCGTCCTTTACCTGCACAGGGTAGGAGTAAGGTTTGCGTACACACCACCCTACACAGACCCCTTGGGTATGTTGTTGTTAGACGAGTTAAATTCTGCGATATAAGAATTTTTCTGTAACCATTCTAGTGATAAGCGTTTTTTCGAGCCAAGGGTCTATCGGATATAGCTCTCTACCTCGAAGGTAGGGGTAAGATCTGCAAACATCCTACCCTCCCCTTATCCCACTTGTGGGAATACATTGGGTATGTTATTGTTGTTGTTGCTGTATTCTAGTGCAAACATTGTCGAGAATAAAATTGACTTCATCTGGTAGTGGCTAGGACTGATTGGGCAATTTGCATTAGCAGAAAATGTCCCGTCTTTACTGCTTTGACAAGGCAGATAAGGCTTTCCTATATTTTCTTGGTTTTTCTGTTAAAGAAAAATTAAATAAACGTGGGACAGAATATTATTAAGATCTAGAGCCTGTTAAGCCAAGCTACTTCTTTTTTCAAAACAACTTTTACAAAAAAATACTTTTGGTGGAAAACAATTTGTGTTTTGTGTTGTTTTTGCTCAAAAGCACCTTCTTTTTTTGGCCAAACATCTCAAATGTAAAGGAGTGCCTTTTATGTGCTTTTAACCTCCAAGAAGCCTGGCCAAATAGGCTATTAGAAACGTAAGAATTCCTGTTCCTTTAAACTTCCCCATATTTCATTGCTTAAACATAGAAGGAATATAACAATTGTGAAGGGAATATATTTCAATGATTATAAAGAATGACTAGTAACAGAGAAATTGGCTAGTTTGGTTATTTAAATAAGGACTATTAGGTTCTGGGGTGAGTAGGATGGTGTTTGACTACAGACGGAAGTTAAGTTGCTAATTTGACATATATGATTAAAGTAGTGATAGTGGAAGAAAGTATTAAAATAATAGCTGGAAAGCTATTCTGTTTGAAAATACTTTAATTCTCGAATGGGCAGATCTTGCTATGGTGAAGACAGTGATGTTTTTAGGCTGTCATGTCCTTTCTGTTTTATTTTCAGTTGAACTGTATTGCTTTTCTTTTTTCGATGACAAACAATCATCTTTTCGTGCTAATTTCAATTGTTGGTCTAGTTTTTGCCTGCTGTATGGGGCATTGGAACAGTCGTTCCTGATTATTTGAACTAGAAAAAGAAAAAAGATGTTAAAGAAGATTGAGATAAACTCAACTTCTCTTGCTTGATTGAACAACCAAATTTTCAGTTACTTTTAGTGATCTTCCAAGGTGGTCAAGACACTCTAGTTTATGGTTGGTCCTTTATAATATCAGTTGTTGCTTCATTGAATATGATTTGCTAATAGGCTGGCTGACACCTTGACTTTGATCGTGATGGACTAGTACAGTAGTATCTAATCAGTCTACTGGTTTGCTGATATATTTTTTCAGGATTCTTACATGCAGCATTTTCTTTTGGACACGAGGCTAGGATCAATAAGAGCACAGTGGATGGAAATCGAATTCCTTTTAATGCTCTTGTTAAACTTGTGCAAAAGGGTATTCAATATCTTGAATTGGAAACCAATTTGAGCAATGTAAGTTAAACATTTTGATATTCTGATTTTTCTAGCTTAAGTTTAGATCTTTTTATAACTCTAAACTAACCAATAATAACTACGGAATGCAGGATGATACCGATATGGATGAAGACTTCAGGTTTCTGGAACCTTTGGATCTCATAACAAAAAATGTATCTGAGTTGCAACAAATGATTAAAGAGAAAAAGGAAAAGGTTCAGAAAGATAAATCAAATGCTGACAATGAGCTCGACCATGAACGAGAACCTGCAAGAGACAGGAAGAAGGAGAAAAATGGAAATGCCGGAGGTAATACATTCCCATTGCAGCTAATTTGTTACTTGTATGAGCATTGTGACTGATACTTTTACATATTTCTGTGTTGGTCTTGTGGACATCTAAGTTTTGATTTTGTTGCATGATAGATTTGGAGCCTATGGATATCTGCATAGACTCAACCTCTTCGCCGTGTGAAATTTCTAGCTGCGATGTAATGGCTTTGGAAGGGCATACATCTGAGGTTTGACCATATCTCTATAAAGTTCTTCTAGTCCACCATAATTTCTTAATAGCCAAAATGATAAATTTCGTATCTTTTCTTTCTTCTATATTAACATTACAAATTTCTCGTGTTCCTAAACTCATGCCAGGTCTTTGTCTGTGCTTGGAGTCCGGAAGGATCACTTCTTGCATCTGGGTAAGTATTAGTTCCATTTCTTTCTTTTGTTGCTCTCGTCTATGAATCAACTCATGTTTATACTCATACTTCTGTTTCTAATTCTCTTGTGATTTTACAACTTTTAGAAATAATCATCATAAGCACAGGTACTTCGAATATCTAATTAGTCGGTGATATCATGATAGCAGCATATGGCTAAATAATTCTATTATAATGACACTTCTAAGTTGAGAGTAGTTTTAGACTCTTCTAAGGAACCATCTCTCTTATAGCTAACCATCTGTAATATCAATTTAGGTCTGGAGACTCTACTGCTAGAATTTGGACTATTGGCGATGGTCCAGGTAACTCTACTATCCAGAGGATGCCTCCAAATGTTAAGGTTTTGAAGCATTTGGAAAGTCGAGCAGCTGAGGGAAACAACGATGTTACAACACTTGATTGGAATGTGAGTTTTCTACTGCTTGTTTTGGGCTGACTTCCGTTGATCTATACTTTTCTGGTAGCATTTCTGAAATTAGACTGCATTGCTTGTGCTTACCAAAATGATTTTCTTGTTCTTATTTGATCTCGTATTTATGACTTTTTCTTGTGCAGAGCAAGGGTACCCTGCTTGCGACAGGTTCTTACAATGGCCAAGCCAAAATCTGGAACCGATCTGGTAAGAGGCATGGAGGAATACTAGTGTTGTCATCATGTCATCAAACTGGATTGTTTTCTCTTACTGATACCTATAACTGACTTTTCATCCAGGCTTATTGCTTAAAACTCTTAACAAACATGAAGGGACAATCTTCTCTTTGAAATGGAACAAGAAAGGTGATTATCTCCTCAGCGGTAGTACTGATAGAACTGCCGTTGTTTGGAATGTGAAGTCTGGAGAATCGAAGCAGCAATTTAATTTTAATTCAGGTGTTTTGTTGCCCTGTTCTGTCTTAAAGCAATAATTTTCCTTTATATTTCACTTCATAGCTTGGCAAGGATAGATTTTATTTTGTTTTGCATATTTTCTCACTGTTGTTATACAATCCCATTCAGGTATGCTTGATGTTGATTGGCTTGACAATGATTCTTTTGCGGTCGGATCCACTGATAATAAGATTTATGTTTGTAAAGTTGGGGAGAATCAACCAGTCAAAAGATTCTCAGGGCATAAGGTATGGTCCCATTTGTTGCTTTTTGTGGGAAAATTTCTTTAATAAATATTTGGTTGCTATTGGAGGGTTGAAGCTTATCAAGAACACTAAATTGGATCAGTGTAAGTTTACTGTCTGTGCAAAGTTCAAACTTAATATCCTTTGTGATTTTTCCATTGCAGAATGAGATCAATGCTATCAAGTGGGACCCCTCAGGTTCCTTGCTGGCTTCATGCTCTGAAGATACCACAGTTAAGGTAATTCCATTTAAGTTAGAGAGGTGTTGTGGTGTGTCACTGACCCTCGGGGATTTCTCGGTTAACAGAAAAAGAAATCTGCCTTGCCTTGATTAGAAAAACAATAGTGGCTAGGGAGTCAACAAATTACACAAGTCCAGATTAGAGAAAGTTGAATTTTAGCTTCACCTTTTCCTGCTCCAGGACTTTGAATATGTTGTTTCCAAGAAATTCTGTTTATTGTGTTGTATAAAATTATTCATTGTTTCTGTGCAGATATGGAGCATGAAAAAGGATGTCTGCTTGCATGATTTCAGAGAGCACAGCAAAGTATCTATTTTTGTTCTTTCTTTTTCTTTGTGGACTTTGCTGATTCATTTAATCAAATCAGACATCAGCTGCTGACTGTTATGTTTTTTCTTTTAGGAGATAAATACCATCAAATGGAGTCCAACTGGCGCTGGTACAAGCAATCCGAATAAAAAGTTGTTGCTAGCAAGGTATTCGATCTATTTTAATCAATTCATATGTGGTGGTAGCATAAGGTTCATAGCTAAGCGATAAAGATTCAATATTTTGCTAGTCACAGTTTTCACTGTGTATAAGAAAGTACTCCCACCATTCCATTTTATACGACACTTTTGTTTAGTCCTTTCAAACCCCTGCTCTGTTTGCACTTGAGGCTTCTAGCCTGCTAGTTAGTAACAGATGTATGAACCCCAATAAGTCCCTTGCTTGATTCTGGTGTCGAACCAGCATGGAATTCTAAATCCCGCTTACTTCTACCGTGAGCCTGAAAAAACTATCCATAAGCAGAACCCTTATGGTCTTCGCTGTGCACGTAAGCCTTCTGTTTTGTTATATAAGATATATTCATGCCTTCTGTTGGGACTGACTTACCTCTGAAGTTCTTTTTGGTACACTGTTGTCAAAGGCACACTTAACGCGCCAACGAATTTTAAAGCCCCAAGAGTTGAGTTCCAAAATTTGGAATGATTGCAATCTGGCCCGTAATCCCTTTGCGGGTAAAAATAATCCATAGAGATACAATTTCACTTTAACCGTCTAGGAAATGGATTTTTGATGTGTGCTGATTTAATGTATTGCACCTAACCTTTTATTTATTTGAGCTTAGTGGTTTTGTTTTATTTTCTATCTGTGTAGTGCTTCGTTTGACTCAACCGTGAAGCTATGGGATGTTGAACAAGGGCGTCTTTTTCACAGCTTGAACGGTCACAGGTAATGGATGTGAACTCATTATGTCTACTTGGACACACGAAATATTAAGGCACTCTCAATAAAACTACACACTTTCACTGTCAAATTACAGGCTCGAGTATTATGGGGTTTGTATACTCATACCCAATTGTACTATCGATACCTATATGCCTATTCCTTTTGTTTGGGTGGGGATGAAAGAATAAGTTAACAGTATCGTTCTTGTTGAATGTTTTTATTTTTTACTGAGTAGGTTCTCTTCCATTTTAAATCCAGGGAAGTTGTTTACTCTGTTGCATTCAGTCCGAACGGTGATTACTTGGCAAGTGGGTCATTGGATAACTGCATGCATATATGGTCAGTGAAGGACGCCAAAATTGTAAAAACTTACAAAGGATATGGCGGTATTTATAATGTGTGCTGGAACAAGGAAGGCAACAAGGTTGCAGCCTGTTTTTCAAACAAGGTTTTTGTTTTCGATATTGGATCGTAGAAGTTGAGGAATGCAAACAGATGCAGGAGTTTCACAATTCAAGGAACTCTGTTTTGTATTAATGAAGAAACATTTGAGTTTCAAACTAAAGTCACATTGTTGATGAGTTTTTTTTTTTGGTTTCTCAACCAGTGTCTGGTTACCCATATTGGGGCCAGACTAAATCATTATGACATTGATCTAAACTTATGTCAGGTTTGAATCTGTACTTTTAAAATTACAGATTCAAACCTCTTACTTGTTGCAATTTTAGTGAAATTTTATACATAAACTTATGCTTCGAGTTAAAAGTACTAGGTTCAGATGAATTCTAATGTCATGCTTCTAGTATTTATTAACTCGTTATACTTTTAGAACTACGGATGCAAACATGTTATTTGTTGCAAGTTTTAGAGAAATTTTGCCCATGAACTTATGCTGCGGAGTTAAAAGGTACTGGGTTCACATGAATTCGGTGCCTGAATGTTGCATATGCTACTGTGCCTGAATGCTGCTTATGCTACTGTGCATACATAGGCAATATGAAATAAAGCAGGACAGATACAGTAAGGGTAGTCTGCCCTGAATTTACTCTGTTCTGTATCTTGCCCTTGACAGGGGTTTAATGGAAACCTATACCCACACAATTAGATCGAAATAGTTCTTATACAATTACATTAGTATGAAATTAGTTAAGGTGCACACATATTATCTCAAACACCACGATTATTAATAACTTTTGCGCAATCACATACAAATTTTACTAAATTATTACTGTAGCATTAACTTGAGATCACATCTAGAAATAATAACATTAATTGCTCGAGCTTTGTTAGTATAATGGTCCTCATAAAGTTTTTTTAGAATTTTTTTTGGGTGATTCGAGGCGCAATATCTATGGGCTAATACACATGAAAAAATCAAGAAAGTCGCGTAGTTCCTTAAAGTTGGCACATAAATGCGAAAATATGCATGAAAAAAATGGTAGGATTGCATGTAATGCTTCCCCAACTCATTACGGAGGTCCTCATAAAGTTTTTTTGGAAATTTTTTTGGGTGCTTTGAGGCATACGAAAAAACCAAGCAAGTCGCGTAATACCTAAAAGTTGGCTCGTAAATGCAAAAATATGCCTGAGAAAATGGTGGGACTGTCCATAATGCTTCCCTAACTCATTACAGAGGTTCTCATAAAGTTTTTTCAAAAAATATATTTGGGTGCTCCAAGGCATCAGATCCATAGGCTAATACACACCAAAAATCAAGAAAGTTGCGTAATTCCTAAAATTTGGCTTGTAAATGCGAAAATATGCCTAGAAAAAATGGTGGGACTATATGTAATGCTTCCCCAACTCATTACGGAGGTCATCATAAAAAAAATTCAGAAAAAAGCTTTGGGTGCTCTGAGGCGCCAAATACATGGGCTAATACACACGAAAAACCAAGAAAGTTGCGTGATTCCTAAAAATTGGCTCGTAAATGCAAAAATATGCCTGAAAAAATGGTGGGATTGTATGTAATGCTTCCCCAACTCATTATAGAGCTCCTCATAAAAAATTTCAAAAAAATAATTTTAGGCGCTCTGAGGCGCCAGATTCATGGGCTAATACACATGAAAACCAATAAAGTGGCGTAATTCCTGAAAGTTGGCTCTTAAATGTGAAAATATACCTAAAAATACGGTGGCATTATACGTAATACTTCCCCAATTCATTACAGAGGTCCTCATAAAGTTTTTTGAGAAAAAAAATTAGGTCCTCTGAGACGTCTGATCCATGGGCTAATACACACGAAAAAATAGAAAGTCACGTTATTCCTAAATGATAGCTCGTAAATGCAAAAATATGCTTGAAAAAATGGTGGGACTGTACGTAATGTTTCCCCAACTCATTACGGAGGTCTTCTTAAAGTGTTTTAAGAAAGAAAAAAATTGGGTGCTCTGAGGCGCCAGATCCATGGGCTACAACACGAAAAATCAAGAAAGTTGCGTGTCACGCCCCGAGCCTACACCCTGGACGCGACTGACACTCGAGAACCATTGTTGGCCCCAAGCGAACCCTTGGTCAGGCTCAACTCATTAACTCAACAATAAATGAACCTCAAAAGTAACCCAACTCATAACAACATCATCACTAAAAACCAGTTTAGCTCAATATAGTCTGAAATGCTAAATAACATAACTGGTTAACTCAAGTCTTAAACTTTTAACAAAGAAATGGAAAAGACTCCTCAAAACACTACTATCTATGAAGCCTCTAATGACAATGATGGAAGTCAGGACAAGACCCACAACATCCTAACAAAAACTGAAAAGTAAATGGGAATCCTCCGGAAGCAAGGAGGCTCACCAAAGCAACTTTGATCAGCAAATGGTATCAAAGATGCAGACCAAATGGCGTCAGTACATGAAATGTACGAGCATGCAAAGGGAATTTTAAAGCGCAGACATAAGCTTGATCCGAGAGAAAGAAAGAACATACTTACCTCATCTCCACTCAACTCAAAGACACTAAAAGATACTCAAGGGTACTCAACTCAGAAAATATTCAACTCAATTCAAGAATACTCAACTCAATATAAAGCAACAATAAAAGATGCAGTATAATAAAAGCTTTTAAAACAGTGAATAACAATTCAAAGTATTTAAAAATACAATAATAATTGTTTACTCATATTTGGGAGATTCTCTAACCGACAACCATCACTATGAGCAACGTGATGAAAAAGCGTATCGCCCACGCTGCCAGAACTGTCTTATACCTTGCCAGAGTATAAGACATCCTTAACTAAGTGGATCCATTAAGCTATGCTTAAAAAGAAATAAGGAATCATCTAAAAAGTATGACCATTTACCCATGTTGACATACATGGTTTATGAGGACTTTGAGTTGTCTGAACTCGTTCCCATATCAGTGTGCAATACTACTCCCAATAATATAACTGATGCTCATATGTTTAAAAAAAATTCCTCATCCTCATACTTTAAGATTTTACTCAAAAGGTTCTCTTAAAAGAGATAGTGCTCAAAACTCCTCATGAACTCATTTGGAAATCAAGGTTTCCTCTCATTTTAAATGTAAAAGTATTTACTCTTGGGAATACTTAGTTCCCATATAGTCATTTTGAAAAATGAAACTCAAATCACCTCATCCTCATAACTCAAGTACTCAAGTCTTAAAACAAGTTTTAAAAAGTTTGCAAAAGACTTCTCAAATGACTCAAAAGAACTCCCTCGAGCTTTACTCTTACTCTATCTTGAATTTGAAAATGTAAATTCAAGAATTATGATTTGGATAGACGTATTTCTCAATGATTTGGTGTAGTTTGGATAGTTGAAATCAGTAAGAGAGCAAGGATACATTTTAAAAGGACTTAGACGGAACAAAAGACGGAAAAGAAGTGGGGGCTGACAACCCTGGTGCACTGAGTGGCGCGGGGAGCCAACCCATGGACTTCAGAATGCCATTTTTGGAGCACTGCAGGCGCGGCGCGCCAGCCACTTTGGTGCATCAGTGGCGTGTTGCGCTACCCCTTCCTCAGAACGTTCCGACGAATTCTTCTTTTTGATTTTTTGTCCTAATCCACCTAGAATCGATTGGTTTCTTCCTAACCCTCTTAGATTCATATACCCAACATAAGTGCATGGAAATATACTCAAAAACAACCCTCAAACTCATAGCATTCACCTCAGGAACTCATCAAATCCATTATTAAAGATTTAAGAACGAAACTCATCAAGAAACTCAATACATGGATTGTCATAGACGAAATTAACTCAAGAAACTCATGATTGGTGTGATGGTGAAAGAACCCATCATTATGAAGGCTTACATAACTCGTTAGGATCAAATCCTTGGCGAAATCCCTCAACAATTGCAAGAAAACCTTGAATGCTTTGAACCTTTTCTTGAACTTCTCTCTAAAACTCTAAGCGTGTTTAGGAAATGTGAAAACTGATCTAAGTCAGTTCAAACCCCTAAAATATTACTAAAGGCGAGTTAGGCTAGTAGGGTAAGGAAAAGACAAAAATACCCCTCCTTAATTCAAATGAATTTCCTTAACTAGAAAGGCTGAATTCAAATGGGAATATCTCCTTCATTCAAACTCGGAATTTAGCAAACTCGGTGGCGTTGAAAAAAGGACTCAAATATCTTTCATTTGATATCTCATGGTCCACCTAACTCATCATGTGCTGAAAGTTATGATCGTTTGAAGTTGACCCTAAACTCACAATTTAAGTCTAACTTGCGAAAATCTCAATTTAGCTCTTCCCAATTTAGTTCTTTCTAAATTTAGTTATTTCCAAGACCGAGGTGTTACATTGCATAATTTCTAAAATTTGGCTCGTAAATGCTAATGTATATATTAAAAAAATAGTGAGACTATACGTAATGTTTCCCTAACTCATTACGGAAGTCTTCAGAAAGCTTTTTCAGAAAAAATAAAATCTAGTGCTCCGAGGCACCAGATCCAAGGGCCAATACACGCGAAAAATCAAGAAAGTAGCGTAATTCCTAAAAATTGACTCGTAAATTCAAAATATGCCTGAAAATGGTAGGACTATACGTAACGTTACCCCAACTCAATACAAAGGTCCTCATAAAGTTTTTCGGGAAAAAAAAATTGCGTACTCCGAGACACACAAAAAATCAAGAAAGTCACGTAATTCCTAAAAGTTGAATGCTATGCTAAAATATGCCTGAAAAAATAGTGGTACAAAACGTAAAGTTTCCCCAACTCATTAGAGGACCTCATAAAGTCTGTTCATAAATTTTTTTAGGTACTTCGAGACGCCAGATCCATGGGTTAATACACATAAAGAACCAAGCAAAGTCGCGTACTTTATAAAAGGTTGTTATATGCCAGAAAAAATGGTGGGACTATATGTTTTGCTTCCCCAAATCATTACGGAGGCCCTCATACAGTTTTTTCCGAAAAAATTTTGGGTGCTCTGAGACGCCTGATCCATTAGGCTAATACACACGAAAAACAAGAAAATCGTGTAATTCCTAAAAGTTGGATCGTAAATTTGAAAATATGCTTCAAAAAATGGTGGGATTGTATGTAATGCTTCTTCAACTTATTGCGGAGGTTCTCATAAAGTTTATTGAGAAAAAAAATTTGAGAGCTCCGAGCGCTAGATCCATGGGCTAATACACACGAAAAATAGAGGAATTTTGTGGGATTCTTGAAAAAGGCCTGAAGAAGCGGAAATGGGTGTGAAAAAAATGGTTCCAGTATACATGCTGGTTCCCCAACTCAATACGGAGGTCCTCATTAAACTTTTTGAATAAATAATTTTGGGTGCTCCGGGCGCCAGATCCATGGATACACATGAAAAATACAGTAATTTGCGAAACTCCTAAAAAAGGACCTGTAGATGTGGAAATGGGTGTGAAAAATTTGGTGTAAGTATACGTGATGGTTCCCAATTTAATACAAAGAACCTCATAAAGTTTTTTGAGAAAAAAATTTTGGGTGCTCCGGGCGCCAGATCCATGGGAAATACACACGAAAAAAAGAGAAATTTCTGGGATTCCTAGAAAAGGACATGTAAATACGGAAATGGGCATGAAAAAATATTGTGAGTATACGTGATGGTTCCCAAACTCAATACGGAGGTTCTCATAAAGTTTTTTGAGAAAAAAATTTGGGTCTCTGAGCACCAGATTCATGGCCTAATACACATGAAAAATAGAGGAATTTGCGGGATTCTAAAGAAGGTCCAGTAGATGCGAAAATGGGCGAGAAAAAAATGGTGTGAGTATACCAGATGGTTCCCAAACTCAATACGGAGTTTCTCATTAAGATTTTGAGAAAAAAATTGTAACACCTCGCTATTTGAAAGAACTAAAAAGAGCTAGAATTAGAAAGATTTGTTTTAGAAAGAATGAAAAATCTGGAAAATTGGTTAAGTTATGTTAAGTTGGAGTTCTGGGTCAACTTCAAATGACCATAACTCCTATCTCAAGATGATTTAGGTGTGCTTCTAGATACCGTAGGAAAGATCTTGGAATTATTTTTCCAACACCACTGAGTTTGCTCAATTTCAAGTTAGTATGAGTGAGATATTCCCATTTGAAGTTGGTTTGTTCAGACAATGAAAGTCTAATCCAGATTTTAGAAGGGTATTGTGATCTTTTCACCACCCCATGACTTAATATCTTTTTTTGGTAATTAATTGGGGTCTAATCAGAATTAGATCAGTTGAGACAATTGGAAATTCACGCTGGCTTGGAGAAAAGAGAAAAGAGGAGAAAGGAGAAGAAAAGTCAAGATTCGTCAAGATCGTACAATTTTGGTTGGGGATTTTGCCAAGAATTCAATTCTACGAGGTATGTGAGATCACATAACGTTGGGTTTGTTCACCCACGCGCCAATCATGATTCAATTCAGCGAAGTTATGTTGTTTTGAAAGCAAATATTATGAGTTCTTGATGATAATTCGTTTGAAATCTTGTGGGTTCTTGTTGTTGGAATTTCTTAAGTTTGATTCATGAATTTAGAGGTGTTTTCGAGTAGAATCTTGCATATATTGATGATATAGTCGATTCTAAGAGTTTGGGGAAAGAACCAATCAAAATTAGAGGGTTTAGAGTTGATAAATGAAGAAGAAAAAATCGGGGAATTTCTGGGCAGGGGCTTGGGGCGTTGCGCCTCCTAGAGCGCCCCACTTCAGTCTGAAGTTTGGGCTATGGGGTGCCGCGCCTATCAGAGCACCAAGGACACCAATTCTCCCATCTTTTCCCACTTCTTTCCGTACTAGTTCTCTAGCAACGTACCTATGTTTTCTAGTTGATTTATACACTCTAAGGTACGTCTAAACATCATGAAATCAACCATAAACATGAGATCATAAACCTTGAATCCATAATTCAATTCAAGGAAAGTTAAGAGTCAAGTCAAGAGAGGTTCATAGAATTTTCCAAAAGTCTTTTACAAACGTTTTAACTTTGTTTTAAGGCCTAAGCGTTGAGTTGACTAAAGAGTAAGATTAAAGCTCATTTTTTCAAAGATTATGCGGGAACTAAGTATTCCCAAAGAGTTAAAATATTTTCACATTTGAGCAAGAGAGGAAACACCAATTTCCAAAAGAGCTTTTGAGCTAGTTTTTGAGTAATTATCTCAAATCCCATAAAGAGTTTTGTTTTTAAAACATATGAGCTGAGTATATTTTGGGAGTAGTATTGAGCACCGATATGGGGACGCAAGTTCATAATAACTCAAGTCTCCGTAAACCATGTAGTCATCATGGGTAGAAAGGATCATAATTTTTAGATGATTCATTAGTACTTTTTAGCATAGACTAGTGGATCCACTTAGTTGAGGCATTTTATATGACGGCAAAGTATAGGACAGTTTTGGCAGCGTTGGCGAGACGATGTATAATCACGTAGGCTCATAGTGGTAGTTGTCGATTAGAGAAACTCCCACAGTATTATATTACTTTATATGTAATTGAGTTGTTATTGTATTTATTTAATACATTGAGTTGTCACCTACTGTTTTAAATGCTTTGTATAAACTGCATTGTTATTGTTGTTTTTACTTTGCATTTATGTTGAGTATTCATGAGTTGAGTAAAACCAAGGTAAGTGTTCTTTCAGATTCCTTTCAAGCTTATATCATGTTTAGTTTTTCCCTCGCATACTCGTACATTCAATGTACTGATGCCATTTGGCCTTCATCGTTTTATGATGCAGACACATGTAATCAGGATCAGTACCCAGCGTCTCGTTGATCCAGTTGAGCACTCAGAGTCAGTTGGTAAGCCTCATTGCTTTCCGGAGTATCCCTTTGGTTATATTTTGCTTTATCGCTTTTGGTTATTTCAGTTGTTAGGATAATTGGGGGTCTTGTCCCGACATCCCTCTTAGTATCTAGAGTTTCATAGACGGTTAGATATGAGTTCTTTAGTCTTGCTATTTCAGTTGTTTGATTTAAAGACTTGATTTGCCATTTTGGCTAAGTTAAATATTATTTTCTAAACATTCTCAATTTATCTATTCAGATAGTTTATTTAAGATTGTATTTAAGTGCATCTTATGTTGAGTAACTCTTCCGCTGAGAGTCTAGCCATGCCAAGGGTTCGCTTGGGGCCAACAATGGCTCTCGAGTGCCAGTCCCGCCTAGGGTGTAGGCTCGGGGAGTGACAAAAATTTTGGTTGATCCGGGCGCCAGATCCATAAGCTAATACACACAAAAAATAGAAGAATTTGCGCGATACTTAAAAAGGACATGTAGATACGGAAATGGGCGTGAAAAAAATGGTTTTAGTATATATGATGATTCCCTAACTCAATATGGAGGTCCTCATAAAGTTTTTTGAGAAAATAAAAATTGGGTGCTCCAGGTGCCAGATCCATGGGCTTAAACAAACAAAAAATAGAGGAATTTGCAGGATTACTAAAAAAAGGCTTGTAGATGTAAAAATGGGAGTGAAAAAAATAATGTGAGTATACGTGTTGATTCCCCAACTCAATACGGAGGTCCTCGTAAAAAATTTTGAGAAAATAATTTTGGGTGCTTTGGGCGCCAGATCCATGGGCTAATACACACGAAAAATAGAGAAATTTGTGTGATTCCTAAAAAAGGGCTTGTAGATGCGGAAATGGGTGTGAAAAAAATAATGTGACTATACGTGATGGTTCCCCAACTCAATACAGAGGTCCTCATAAAGGTTTTTGGGGAAAAAAAATTGGGTGCTCGGGGCAACAGATCCATGGGCTAATACACACGAAAAATAAAAGAAATTGCGGGATTCGTAAAAGAGGGCCTGTAGATGCGGAAAATGGGGGTGAAAAATAAATTGTGTGAGTATACGTGATGGTTCGCAGACTCAATACGGAGGTACTCATAAAGTTTTCAAAAAATAGAGAAATTTGCGGGATTCATAAAAAAGGGTCTGTAGATGCGGAAATAGGGGTAAAATGGTTTTAGTGTACGCAATGGTTTCCCAACTCAATACGGAGGTACTCAATAAGTTTTTTCAGAAAAAAAATTTGGGTGCTCGGAGCGCCAGATCCATGGGCTAATAAACACGAAAAATCGAGGAATATACAGGATTCCTAAAAAATGGCATGTAAATGCAGAAATGGGTGTGAAACAAATGGTCTGAGAATACGTAATTGTTCACTAACTCAATACTGAGGTCCTCATAATGTTTTTTGAGAAAAAAAAATTGGGTGCTCCAAGTGCCAAATCCATGGTCATTAACACACGAAAAATTGCGAGATTTCTAAAAAAAGGCATGTAGATGCAGAAATGGGCATGAAACAAATGTTGTGAGTATACATGTTGGTTCCCCAACTCCATACGGAGGTGCTTATAAAGTTTTTTGAGAAAAAATTTTTAGGTGCTCTAGGTGTCATATCCATGGGCTAATACACATGAAATATAGAGAAATTTACGCGATTCCTAAAAAAGGAGATCATAGATGCGAAAATGGGCGTGAAAAAAATGGTGTGAGTATACGTAATGGTTCCCATACTCAATACGGAGGTCCTCATAAAGTTTTTTCAGAAAATTGTTTTGGGTGCTCTGGGCGCCAGATCTATGGGCTAATATACACGAAAAATAGAGAAATTTGTGCGATTCCTAAAAAAGGGCTTGTAGATGCGGAAATGGGCGTGAAAAAAATGATGTGACTATACGTGATGGTTCCCCAACTCAATATAGAGGTCCTCATAAAGTTTTTTGAGAAAAAAAATTTGGGTGCTTGGGACGACAGATCTATGGGCATTAACACACGAAAAATAAAGGAAATGGCGGGATTCGTAAAAGAGGGCCTGTAGATGCAAAAAATGGGCGTGAAAAAAAATTGTGTGAGTATACGTGATGGTTCGCAGACTCAATACGGAGGTACTTATAAAGTTTTTGAAAAATAGAATTTAGGTGCTCCGACCGCCAGATCAATGGGCTAATACATACAAAAAATAGAGAAATTTGCGGGATTCCTTAAAAAGGGCCTATAGATGCAGAAATGGGTGTGAAACAAATGGTGTGAGTATATGTGATGGTTCACCAACTCAATACTGAGTTCCTCATAATGTTTTTTGAAAAAAGTAATTGGGTGCTCCCGGTGCAAGATCCATAGGCTAATTACGCATGAAAAATAGAGGAATTTGCAGGATTCCTAAAAAAAAGTCTGTAGATGTGGAAATGGGAGTGAAAACAAATTGTGTGAGTACACGTGATGGTTCCCCAACTCAATACGGAGGTCCTCATAGAGTTTTTTAAGAAAAAAAAAGGGTGCGTCGGACGCCAGATCCATGGGTAAGTACACATGAAAAATAGAGGAATTTGCGGGATTTCAAAAAAAAGGTATGTACATGCGGAAATAGGCATGAAAAAAATGGTGTTAGTATACGTAATGGTTCCCCAACTTAATACAGAGTTACTCATAAAGTTTTTTGATAAAAAAAATGTGGTGCTTGTGCGTCAGATCCATGGGCTAATACACATGAAAAATAAAGAAATTCGCGAGATTCCAAAAAAAAAGGTCCGTCAAAGAGGAAATGGGCGTGAAAAATAGTGTGAGTATACGTGATGGTTCCCCAACTCAAGATTGAGGTCCTCATAAAGTTTTTTGAGGAAAAAAATTGGGTGCTCCCGACGTCAAATCCATAGGCTAATACACACGAAAAATAGAGAAATTTACAGGATTCCTAAAGAAAGGCATGTAGATGTGGAAATGGGAGTGAGAAAAATGGTCTGAGTTAACGTGATGGTTCCCCAACTCAATACAGAGGCCCTCATAAAGGTTTTAGAGAAAAAAAAATTGGGAGCTACGGGTGCCAAATCCATGGATATTACACACGAAAAATAGAGGAATTTGTGGGATTCCTAAAAAAGGGCATGTACATGCGGAAATAGGCGTGAAAAAAATAGTGTGAGTATATATGATTATTCCCCAACTCAATACGGAGGTCCTCATAAAAAAAATTAAGAATTTTTTTTGCGTGCTACAGGCGCCAGATTCGTGGGCTAATACAAACGAAAAATAGATTAATTTGCGCGATTCCTAAAATAGGGCATATATATGCGGAAATGGGCGTGAAAAAAAAATAGTGTGAGTATACGTGATGGTTTCCCAACTCAATACGGAGGTTCTCATAAAGTTTTTTGAGAAACAAAATTTAGAAGCTTCGGGCGCGTGATCCATGGGCTAATACTCACGAAAAATAGAGGAATTTGCAGAATTCCTCAAAAAGGGCATGTAGATGCGGAAATGGGAGTGAAAAAATAGTGTGAGTATACGTGAAGGTTCCCCAACTGAATATAGAGGTCCCCATAGAGTTTTTAGAGAGAAAAAAATTAGGTGCTCCGAGCGCCAGATCAATAGGATAATACACATGAAAAATAGAGGAATTTGCGGTATTCCTAAAATATGGCCTGTAGATGCAGAAATGGGCGTAAAAAAAATGGTGTGAGTATAAGTGATGGTTTCCCAAATCAATACGGAGAACCTCAAAATCTTTTTTGAGAAAAACAAATTGGGTGTTCTGGGCGCTAGATCAATGGGCTAATACAAACAAAAAATAGATGAATTTGTGGGATTCCTTAAAAAGGGCATGTAGTTGTGGAAATTATGTGAAAAAAGTGATGTGAGTCTACATGATAGTTCCCCAACTCAATACGGAGGTCCTCATAAAATGTTTTGAGAAAAAACTTTTGCGTGCTCCAGTGCCAAATTCGTGGGTTAATTCACACGAAAAATAGAGTAATTTGTGCTATTCCTAAAAAGGCATGTCGATGCAGAAATTGCCATGAAAAAAATAGTGTGAGTATACGTGATGATTCCCAAACTCAGTACAGATGTGCTCATAAAGTTTTTAGAGAAAAAAAATGTAGGTGCTCCGAGCACCAGATCAATGGACTAATACACACGAAAAATAGAGGAATTTGGGGGATTCCTAAAAAAGGGCAAGTAGATGCGAAAATGGAATGAAAAAAATGGTGTGAGTATTTGTGATGGTTCCACAACTCAATACAGAGATCCTCATAAAGTTTTTCGATAAAAAATTGTAGGTGCTCCGGGAGACAGATCCATGGGCTATTAACACACGAAAAATAGAAGAACATGCGGGATTACTAAAAAGGGACCTGTAGATGCGGAAATAGGCATGAAAAAAATGGTGTGAATATGCGAGATGGTTCCTCAACTCAATACGGACTTCCTCATAAAGTTTTTTGAGAAAAATTATTTGGGTGGCCGTGCGCCAGATCCAAAGGCTAATATACATGAAAAATAGAGAAATTTGCGCGAATCCTAAAAAAGGGCATGTACATCCGGAAATTAACGTTAAAAAAATGGTTTTAGTATACATAATGGTTCCCTAACTCAATACATAGGTCTTCATAAAGTTTTCTGAGAAAAAAAAATTAAGTGCTCAGGACGCCAAATCCATGGGATAATACACACAAAAAATAGAGGAATTTGGGGGACTCCTAAAAAAGGGCGTGTAGATACGAAAATGGTCATGAAAAAAATTGTGTGAGTATTTGTGATGGTTCACCAACTCAATACGGAGGTCCACATAAAGCTTTTTGAGAAAAAACATTGGTGCTCCAGGTGCCAGATCCATAGGCTAATACACACGAAAAATAGAAGAATTGGCGTGATTCCTGAAAAAGAACTGTAGATGCGGAAATGGTCATGAAAAATATGTTGTGAGTACACGTGATGGTTACCCAACTCAATACGGAGGTCCTCATAACGTTTTTTGAGAAAAAAAAATTGGGTTCTCCGGACCCCAGATCCACGATCTAATACACACGGGAAAAAAAAAATTGCGTGATTCCTAAAAGGTGTTGTAGATGAGGAAATGGGCGTGAAAAAAATGGTGTGAGTATACGTGATGGTTCTCCAACACAATACGGAGGTCCTCATAAAAAAATTTAAGGAAAAAATTGGGTGCTCCGGGCGTCAGATCAATGGGCTAATACACACGAAAAATAGAGAAATTTGCGAGATTCCTAAAAAAGGGCATGTCGATAAGGAAATGGGCATGAAAAAAATGGTGTGAATATACGTGATGGTTCACCAACTCAAGACTGAGTTCCTCATAAAGTTTTTTGGAAAAAAAAATTGGGTGTTCCCGGCGCAAGATCCATGGGCTAATACTCACTAAAAATAAAGGAATTTTTGAAATTCCTCCAAAAGGGTTTGTAGATGCGGAAATGGGGGTGAAAAAAAGTGTAAGTATACATGATAGTTCCCCAACTGAATACGAACGTCCCCATAAAGTTTTTAGAGGAAAAAAATTTGGGTGGTTCGGACGCCAGATCAATGGTCAAAATACACATGAAAAATAAAATAATTTGCATGATTCCAAAAAAAAGGTTTGTAGATGCGGAAATAGGCGTGAAAAAAATTATGTGAGTATACGTGATGGTTCCCCAAATCAATACAGAGGACCTTAAAATATTTTTTGAGAAAAATATTTGGGTGCTCCAAGCACTAGATCGATGGACTAATATACAAAAAAAATAAAAGAATTTGCGGGATTTCTATAAAAGGGCATGTAGATACGGAAATGGTGTGAAAAAAATGATGTGAGTATACATGATGGTTCCCCAACTCAATACAGAGGTCCTCATAAAAAATTTTGAGAAAAAAAAATTTCGTGCTCCAGTCGCTAGGTCCATAGGCTAATACACACGAAATATAGAGTAATTTACGCGATTTCTAAAAAGACCTGTAGATGCGGAAATGGCCGTGAAAAAAATAATGTGAGTATACGTGATGGTTCCCCAACTCAGTACAGATGTGCTCATAAAGTTTTTAAAGAAAAAAAATTTGGGTGCTCCGGGACCAGATTCATGGACTAATACACACAAAAAATAGAGGAATTTGGGGGATTCCTAAAAAAGGGCAAGTAGTTGCGGAAATGGGGTGAAAGAAATGGTGTGAGTATACGTGATGGTTCCTCAACTCAATACGGAGATCCTCATAAAGGTTTTTGAGAAAAAAATTGGGTGCTACGAATGCCAGATCTATGGCCATATTAACACACGAAAATTGAGAAATTTTTGGAATTCCTAAAAATGGGGCCTGTAGATGTGGAAATGAGCGTGAAAAAAATGGTGTGAATATATATGATGATTCCCCAACTCAATACGAAGGTCCTCATAATATTTTTTGAGAAAAAAGTTTTGGGTGCTCTGGGCGCCAGATCCATGGGCTGGCTTAATATACACGAATAATAGAGGAAATTGGGAAATTCCTAAAAAAGGGCATGTATATGCGAAAATGGGCGTGAAGAAAAGAGTGTAAGTATACATCATTGTTCCCCAACTCAATACAGAGGTCCTCATAAATATTTTTGAGAAAAAAAATTTGGATGCTCCGGGCGCCAGATACATAGGCTATAATACACAAGAAAAATAGAGAAAATTGTGGGAATCCTATAAAAGGCATGTAGATGAGGAAATGGGAGTGAAAGAAATGGTGTAAGTTTTCGTGATAGTTCTCAAACTCAATACGGAGGTCCTCATAAAGTTTTTTGAGAAAAAAAAATTGGGTGCTCCGGGCGCCATATCCATGGTTTAATACACACACAAAATAGGGAAATTTGTGGAATTCCAAAAAAAAGAACTGTAGATGCTGAAATGGGAGTGGAAAAAAATGGTGTGAGTATACGTGATGGTTCCCCAACTAAATACGGGGGTCCTCATAAATTTTTTTGAGAAAATAATTTTGGGTGCTCTGGGGCGCCAGATCAATTAACTAATACACAGAAAAATAGAGGAATTTGCTAGATTCCTAAAAAAAACCTTGTAGATGCGGAAATGGGCGTGAAAAAAATGGTGAGAGTATATGTGATGGTTTCCCAACTCAATACGGAGGTCCTCATATAGTTTTTTGAGAAAAAAATTGGGTGTGCCGGGCGCCAGTTCTATGGGCATTAACATACTAAAAATAGAGAAATTTGCGCAATTCCTAAAAAAGGGCATGTAGATGCGGAAATGGAAGTGAAAAAAATGGTGTGGGTATATGTGATGATTTCCCAACTCAATACGAAAGTTCTCATAAAGTTTTTTGAGAAAAAAAATTGGGTGCTCCGAGCGCAAGATCCATGGGCTAATACTCACGAAAAATAGAGGAATTTGCGAAATTCCTCCAAAAGGGAATGTAGATGCGGAAATGGGCGTGAAAAAAATGGTGTGAATATACATGATGGTTCCCCAACTGAATACGGAGGTCCCCATAAAGTTTTTAGAGAGAAAAAATTTGGGTGCTTCGGACGCCAGATTAGTGGGCTAATACACATGAAAAATAGAGGAATTTGCGGAATTCCTAAAAAGGGCTTGTAGATGCGGAAATTGGCGTGAAAAAATGGTGTGAGTATACGTGATGGTTCCCCAAATCAATACAGAGGACCTCAAAAACGTTTTTGAGAAAAAAAAATTGGGTGCTTTGGGCGCTAGATCCATGGGCATTGCACACACAAAATAGAGGAATTTGCGGGATTCCTAAAAAAGTGCCTGTAGATGCAAAAATGGTGTGAAAAAAATAGTGTGAGTATACGTGATGGTTCCCCAACTCAATACGGAGGTCCTCATAAAATTTTTTGAGAAAAAAATTTTGCGTGCTCCGGGCGCTAGATCCGTGGGCTAATACACAAGAAAAATAGAGTATTTTGTGTGATTCCTAAAAAGGCATGTAGATGCGGAAATGGCCTTGAAAAAAAATGGTGTGAGTATACGTGATGGTTCCCCAACTCAATATGGAGGTTCTCATAAAGTTTTTTGACATAAAAATTTTGGGTGCTCCAGGCGCCAAATTCATGGGCTAATACACATGATACCATAAGATTAATTGATTGATAGATTTATTTAGTAAGTACTATTGAATGATAACTTAAAGTAATCGATTATAAGTAGCATGCTATAATAAGTGAAAAAAGATCGTCATAACTAATCTCGATATCGTTTTTGTTTTGTCTAGAGAGGATTTCCATGCTTGCAGAGGTAATATGTTTCTTTTAATATTTATTTTTTATAAAAAATTATGATGATGGTATAATATAAGTATCATATTTATTGTGAGCTTATGGTTCTTAGCTTTATGTGTGTGTTTTTTCTTTTTTCATTTTGGGCTATTATTGTTCCTTTCATATTGTTTTTCACATCAATGGACTTATATAAGTGAGTCGATGATTTTTAACAAAAAATATTTCTATTTTTTTTAGATAGAGATAAGATCTGCTTATACACTATTCTTCTCAAGTATCACATGTGGAATTACATAATTTTGTGCACCTACATTTTTTTAATTAGGCTTATGTCTTGAATTTATTTATTTAGAAACATAGATATTATGATATCCCTTTTAAAAGTTGACTTATTACATTATAAATTTGAAAGTTGAAATCATTACAAATCATTTAGTAGTACTACCGTTATAAGTAAGTATTGTTGTACGGGTCAAAATCCGAATTTGACATCAGAAGGTAATACATAGAGTTTGAAGATAGAAAGTATGGTAACGAAAGATCTCAAGCTCAATAAATCTTTGCTTTCTAGGCTACTATATTGAACATGGAGACAGACTACTAATATTTGTCACTTATATAATCTCGTTAATTATTTTAATGTTCGTTACTTCATTTGTCACCTTAAATCACACTTAACAAGCAATTTACTATTAACAATCCTATTGTTTAAGCATTATAATTTGCATGTCCTTAAATTACATTCTTATGCAATGACGTCTAGTTAATTAATATTTGTGAAATCTTAATTATAATATACAAAATGGAATATAAAATGTATGAGGGCATTTGGTCTAGTGGTATGATTCTCGCTTTGGGTGCGAGAGGTCCCGAGTTCGATTCTCGGAATGCCCCATCACCATTTTGCAATTAGTGTATTTATTGGGAGCAATTTTTTGAGTTTTTGGCTAAAATCATCCCTCAACTATGACTCAAATCTAATGTACATCCTTATATTATCTAAGTGAGCAAAAAACATCCTTATACTATACCAAAAAATAACAAGAATCATCTTTCAATCTATTTTTGTTAAGAAACTGATTGAACCAATAAAAAAAAAAAAAATTATTTTGTCATGTCTTAGCAACGACGAGAAGGTTAAAGTTACCTAAAAAGTATAAGGATATGGATAGGAAGTGAATATTTCATTCTCAGAATTTAAATTTCATGTGTTGTTATCATATGTTTTTTACATCATCAAGTAAATTGACTTGCAACAATACATAAGTCTTGAAATATTTATACAGTAGGTAACTAGGTTCCGATTGTTAGAAAGATTACGTAAAAAAATTCATTTTAAAAATATTACGTCCAACTATTTAGAAATTTGTTTAATAAAATATTTAGTACGTATGTACGTTATATACAATGCAATTCACATTTTATACAATGTACATAAATGCTGGAAATTTAGTGAAATTACGTAGGCGTTTAGTTATGAAAATAAAAATAATAATTACTTAATTTGAAATTTCTGAAGTTGGAGTTGTATTTGGCCAACGTTTTACAAAGAATATTTAGAATTTGAATATATTTTGTCCAAATATGATTTAAACCCTCAATTTCTAAAATTAGAAAATCACCCAACTTGACTAGCTTTACCATGTGTACATATATTCATTCAACTTGGCACATTTTATTGTTGGTGACGTGAGTTTCTTAAAATAAAAATAGACACAAGGATGAATCTTGCAACTTTTTGGATAGTGCAAGGATGTCTTTTGTTCACTTATATAACACAAGGATGTACTTTAAGTTTAAGTCATACTTTAGGGATGATTTTTGCCAAAAACTCACAACATATTTAGCTAGCGTTTGGCAATATATTTGAGGAGTAGTTTTTGAAATTTTATCTTCAAATATTTTTTATCAGATTATATTGGACCTACTTGGAATTGCTTGTTAGTGAATCTCAAAATATGACATAGATAGAGGAACGAAAATTTTATATATGTCGAAGGTACCATCCGAGACCTTCTTTCCAAGCAACCCTCTTACGTATTACAATATAGGTGTTTTTCATATTGCCTTTAGCGGAAAATGGAAAATTCATCTCCATAGCAAGCTCCATAGATTCTTTTTCGATAAAATTCTAATTTCATTTTGCCTTTTTCGATTGTCAATCTTGAACGACTCGATTCTTTTTCCTACCCCTATCTGCTAGGACTGGTCTAAATGTATGGGATCGATACATCGATAATGAGACTCCTTTTCAAAATATACACCACATATTGAGCTAGTTGATGAATGTTGCAATGTTATTTTTAAGAGAAAGTATTAAAAATAGCAAACATAATAGACATAATAAAGCTCTATAGCTATAGTTTCGATAATTGTGTTCCATAGCTATAGTTCTGTTTGCTATGAATGCTGCAGTTTGTATATTTCTGTCAGTTTGTATATTTTGCTAACGAATATACAAATAGGATAAGTATATACAAATCCTATAATTATACATTTAGAAATTTTTCAGAACTCCGTTTATATATTTTGCTTGTCAATATACAAACATGGTAATTTATTGTGATTTTTTCATAAATCGTATACAAATAGCTAGGGTAAGCATATACAAAATTCTTAATTTATACAATTAGAATTATACAAATTCTGAATTTATATAAATTAGGCAAATAACAATAATTGAAGAAACTGTAGCCGCGAATTATAATTTTCTCAAACTGCTATAGTACCTAATATAAGCAAAATGTTTGCTATTCTGCATAATTTTTCCTATTTTTAACATAATGAAAGCCTAAATAGTTATAGGAGCCAAAATATAGAGTGTCTGAACCAAACTCCAAAAATGCATGGGCCAACATATGTCCAAAATGTACATAATCAGGGCCTACTTTGAGCCCATTAGCATCAACTGTTTTCTCATTATGAAGATGAATTCCCAACTGGGCCAGTCTTATTTCCTTCTTATAAGGCCCAATTGTTGTTGTCAATACCACCTGTGGATCCACAAACAAAGCCCAAAACATAACGAAAGATCCGAATAAGCACCTCGTTAGCGACGTAAATATATTTTAAAAAAATTACTAATATGAAGAAGACATTCCAATTACGTGAATAATAGGTAGAGCAGATGCATCCAAGTTATTTCACACATCAGTGAAGAATTTCTCCAATCTTGATTTATATAATGGGAAAATTGTATATAATAGCAAACTATTAATTCAAATTAAATGCTATAAATATAGTTTGATTTAATTGTACTTCATAGCAAACTGTTGTTATTTCACCTCTCTCCTGGTGAATCTCGCTCGCCACTCTCGTTCTCTCCCTCGCCTCTCTCGTTTTTTATACAAACGCAAGTGTATAAAGTGTGTTTGTATTTGTATAAAGCGAGAGAAAATTGTATATATACATATATTTTCGTTCCCCTCTC
>NW_006238962.1:2213526-2221384 GCF_000226075.1 Solanum tuberosum | reverse complement strand
TAAAATGCGTGAAAATTGTATATATACATATATTTTCATTCCCCTCTCTCCCCTCTCCCAGATCTCGCTCGCCACTCTCCCATATCTCGCTCTCTCACTCGCCTCTCTCACTTTATACAATTGATCTTTTTGTATATGTATACCAAAACAGATTATACAACTGTTTTTTTTTGTATATGTATAGCGAATTATACATATATATGTTTGCTATGGAGCGCAATTATGCAAACTTTGCTATAGCATACAAATATGAAATTTGTGTTTGCTATATGTGAAAGTTGCTCTTATATAATCGTCTAATTACATATAATATGTATCAAATATTATTAGTCATGTGTTTAGATATAATATTTGTTATGGACCAATCCACAAATTGCATAGAAATCAATGTATTGATGAATTGGTTCTTTTTCTACTTCCCATGAAAGTCCTTTTGTTAGTCTTGGAATTGATGAATTGGACTTACATTATGGTGGAATATACCAATCAAAAATGTTGTTTACTACACCTCCTCTGCCAGACATGTTTCTTTGTCCTGCTAAAATGAATATGCTTTTGTTACCATGTTGTTGTGTCTGCAGGGCTGACACAAGTTTTTTAGATTATTATATGTACATATGCTTTTAAGATTTAATCTTGATATAATTATTATGATATATGCGATTTGCTTGTTATCTCGACTTGCCAAAGGATAACACTCTATTGTGAGTCAATATATGTCTAGTAGCTTAGATGATAATAAATGACATTTGTAAAATAATAATTAGATGATAAAATTCATGTCTCGATCTTGAGATTGATAATAACCATTTATTGTGCTTATTAGTTTTCATGTTAAAATCTTACAGGTGGATTTTGTATTTATCACATGAAATAAGTCAAGTATAAATGTGAAGGATTAAAAATTTCAACATGTATGTAATCTCATTTAATGGTTTATTTAGTTTACATGTAAGTTGATTGATTTTATGCTTGTTTTCGTTGTGCATATTCTATAACACGAGATGTTTATAACCTCCCAGCAGCAACAGTTACTAGGTAATATTGTCCACCAAAGTTAAGACAGATGGGAAGAAATCACCTAATATTTTTGTCTCCGTTCGAATTTGAAATTAAGACATCATGACTCTCAACAACTTCATTAACACTAGGTCACATCCTTAAGTGCTACTTTTTGGATATAAATTGAAACAAAAAGATTATCATTTATCAGAAACTAGAATAAATTTCCAATATGTATATCAACTGGCCTAAATTACATTCAGACTAATCATTTGAATAAAATATAAAAAAAAAAGTTATAATGATTTCTATTCCTTGTTTTGGACCTCCAAAGAATTATGGATTGTGTATGAACCAAACTCCAAAAAGGCTTGGGCCAACATCTGTCCAAGCTGGGCCTCTGCTTGAGTACTAAGATGCACATAATCTGGGCCTACTTTGAGCCCATTAGCATCAACTGTTTTCACATTAGGAAGGTGAATCCCCAATTGGGCATTTCTTATCTCCTTCATATAAGGCCCTAATGTTGTTGCCAATGCCACCTGTGGATCCACAAAAAATAAAGCCCAAAACATACGAATAAGCACCGCGATAGCAAGGTGAGATATAATATTCATACATGTTTTAAGTTATACAGTCAAACCTCTATATAAAGATATCCTTTTTATCATTTATTTTTTTTGAAACCAACGAGTTTTTTATGAAAGGGTTGACTGTATACACGAACAATATAAACAATTTCACACTATTACTTTATTAACATATCTAACTTATAAATGCTATTCAAAATACAAGAAGAAGTAATTAAGATATAATGTGAAAAGATAGGTAGGTGATAGAGTACTTAATATGTGACAATCTGATATCTTTATTATGGAGAGACATTGTTTGTTTGGTTTTAATAAATCTTAATGATTTATTTACTAAAAAAGGCAAAAGCTTCATTCTCATAAAAGTAATGAATTTCTAATAATACATGAATAAGATCCTATTAATATAATCTATGAGGAGTCACGTTTCACAAATAAAAAATTTACTATTTTTTAATTTTTTAGAAAAGAAAATTCCAACAATTTTCTAAAACCAAAGATATATTGTCCTTAGTATATATTAATGAGAATATATAACTTTTGATCTACCTTCACATGTTGGCCTATATGTTTTAAGCAAGTCATGCAAACCCCACTTTCCCCAACCAAAAGCAAAAATAAATAAATTATAGCTATATATACTGATAATATAAAAAAAACACGTTCAGAATTTACCTGAATAATAGGTAGAGAAGGTGCACCTAAGTCATTTCGCACATCAGTAAAGAATTTCTCCAATCTTGATTTATACAAATTAGCATCCTCAAGATTCAGAGTATCGCTCTCTCCTTGATACCAAAGAAGGGCTCGTAGCGTCCCACCACCTTGTAACGCGATCCGAGTCCTATTCACCATTTGATTATAATAAAATGAACCTTGAGACCATTGGCTAATATTTGTGGAACCAATAGCACATGGTACCAAACCAATGACACCAATATTTGGATCATTTTTTAGAATAGAGTTAGCAAATGACATGCCAGGACCAATCCCACAAACTGCATAATAATCAATATCTTGATGAATTGGCTCTTTTGCTACTTCCCATGAAAGTCCTTTTGTTAGTCTTAGGATTGATGAATTGGACTGACATTCTGGTGGAATGTACCAATCAAAAATGTTGTTTTCTACACCTCCTCTGCCAGACATGTTGCTTTGTCCTGCTAAAATGAATATGTTTTTGTTGTCATTTGATGTTGTTGTGTTTGTAGGAATGACACAAAAAGGGTGTGCCAAAAGAATCAAGAAAATATAGGCCAACAACATTTTTTTTTCTTGGGGATGTGGTGGATGAAATTGAATGAGAGGTAAATGAGACTTGTATTTAAGTTTGACAATGAGATATAGGAAACAAAATATGTAAATATTAGGTAATTATGCTAGTGTTTGACTAGATTTTATTTTTTTAAAATATCCTTAAACACCTGTTGGATCACGAAATTTGATCAGATTTTGAAAATCTGATTTTTCGAATATTTTCAAGCATGTTTTAGGAAGAAATTTAACTTCCACTCACCAAATTTCAAAAAAATAATAAAGTAAAATACATATCCAAACACAATTTCACTTCAAAAATTTGACAAAAAATGTGTAAATAATATGACCAAAAATGACCTTTAAGTCTTGAAGAAGGGCGGAATTAGAGCTTTAGTTATAAGTTTGGCAGAATTCCGTAGTTTTGTGTTAAGAACCACTTAATATGTATACATAATTTATCTAGAATGCAATAAACTATATTTTCTATAATTCAAAATTTATAAACTCAAAATAATTTTAGATCCACCTAGAGAGATAGTGGCTTAAGCACTAAAAAAACCTGAATTTAACTACTAATTAGGTCACTAATCCATCGTTAATTTGCTAGTAGCAAATATCGTCTCCAATTCGTCGACGGATTTTATTGTTTAACTATAAAATTTATTTGTTGCTAAATCCTATATATCTTTTAGTAGTGTGAGGTGTGATTATGCTAGGCCATCACCATTGTATAAATTCAAATTTAATCGAGTCTCAATACAAATAACGAACACTGAGTAGTAAAAAAAAAAATTCCAAGTAAACTGTCGCTTCACATGGTAAGTTGAAAAGTATGCATATGATGGTTTTTCCAACTATGTTGTAGCTTTATATGTTAAGTTTGTGAGGATGAATATCATCATGAGTCATGACCATAAATAATATTGAGATGAAAATTTAGTTACCATCTTACCACATATATATAGATGATTAATACGTAAAGTGAGAAGAAATGCATAAAATTCGAAAAAATGAAAAACGTCACATAAATTTAAGACATAAAAAGTATATATTAACTAGACATTGGGAAAAAATAGTATTGGATATCCGTGAATCCCAAGTGGAGAATAAATCATATGATTTTCAAAGATGCTTTATACACTTTTTGCAACACATGTGAAAGTGCAATACTTTGTTTTGGTTTTTAGTATAGGACACGTTAATATTGTGACATTTAGGGATGGCAATGGGGCGGTGTAGGGCGGGGTTGGTGCGAGTTGAGCTTAACCCACAAATTTTTTAATCCGCCCCGCATAACAACTTTTTTCATTTTCAACCCGCTCCACCCCGCCCCGCATAGACCCGCCCCGCACGAACCCACTCCGCATAATTTTTTTAATATTTTCTTTTTTTAGTTATGTTTGATACTAAAAATAAAATTCATAAAAATAAATTCATTTTTTCATTACGTTGTATTAATTTAATAGGATGACTTAAAATTTTGTTTTTTAGAGGTCAATTGGGAAACATGTAAGAAATTGTATTATTTTTTATTGAAGCATTTTCATTTATTATCTTGAATATTTTAGTAGCTTTAATGAAATTATCTTCATAAATAATGTTCTATCACTCTTATAACATGTAAAAAGTTAAAATTAAGTTTGAACCCACATAAAATCACATATACCCGCAACCCGCCCTGCCCAGGGGCGGAGCTACAGTGTGTCGAGGGTGTCCAATTGGACACCCTCCGTCGGAAAATTACACAGTATATATAGGTAAAATTTTATGTAATAAGAGTATATTTAATATTTTGGACACTCTAAAATCAAAATTGTGGTGTAGCTCAGTGGGTGAAATCGCTCAGCGAAATTTGTCCGCTTGCGTGGGAGTTTGGAGGATCGATTCCCTATAGTTGATTTTTTTACTTCTCTCATTTTTTTTAAGAGAGCAATACTAACTTGCACGTCACTCACTCAAGTTTTCTATGAAATTTGATATTATTTATTAACAATTGTTATTTATTTATTAACAATTCTTACATAATTTTATGATCTTTTTATATGATATTTTTATTTTTACACGTAAGAGATCATAATTATTTTCTTTTATGCAATTAGTAAGTGACCAAGAGATTTGATTTTCTCGTAAACTTTTGTTTTTTTAAAAAAGTATCAATAGCAAATTAAATTCTTACCCGGGGTATCTTTTTTACTTTCTTTTTTGACTTTACATTAAATTTTGTAGGTAAAACTTACAAAAAAAAAATTACAACTCTACCAAAATCAAAAAGCAAAAATGTTCCACTATTTTTAATTTTTTTAAAATCTAGTTTGATTTTGCTCTACCTTCTTTGTATCTCATTGTCGCTAGATACTATTATAATATTAAAGCCTAACAATGGTTTCTTTCTGGGATAAACTTTCTTTCCTCTTTCTCTTTTTTTGCGTCGTTCATTCGCTTCATATTAAATTAAATATGAACTCATTAGAGCTAAGTTAATACATTTTGATTTTATAAAATTTGGTGCACTCATTTGTAAAAAAGGAATAAATACTTACTCAATGCTTGGACACCCTTCGTAAAATTCCTGGCTACGCCACTAGCCCTGCCTCACATTATTTTTAAAAAAACTCACTTCAACCCGCCCCACATAGCCTTAAACCCGCCCCACTCTGCATCCGCCCAGCCCCATTGCCATCCCTAGTGACATTTAATTGCACTATTTATCCTTCAAATTTGTTGGTATAATATTGTTTATCTTTTAAAATGGACAGTTTGATCTTATTTTTTGTCTTCACAATTGAATTTATGCCTAGCAAAGCATAAGTTCTTTAAAGGTGTGCAACATAACTTGTGAAATATTATAAACTAGAAGAGGCGGAGTTATGTGGGGGTTCGTGTGTTCAGACGAACTCAATAGCTTTTTCGTAGAGCTTGTATTTGTACTAAGAAATTAAATAAATATATGTGTATATTAACTTATGAATCCTTAACAAAATTGATTGACGGTGTGGAAATACTTTTCACGCTAGAGTAGTGGGTTCTAATGTGGATAATTTCAACTAGAAAAGATGGTCCAATGTAAGCTTGAAATTTTGAGGCCCAACTGCATGGATACCGGATTTTAGGATCATCTTTTAAGTCATATTCATAGCACGTAAACAGTTACAAATTTACTTACTTCGAAGCTACATATGTTTGATGTTACATTAGAGTTTTTCTTGTCTGATGTTTCATATGTCAAACATTTTTGCTTGAAGTTCATACATATAGGATTGACGCTTAGTCATTTTGCATGATGAACTTCAAGCTGAAATGTTTGAACTTCAGTCTTATGAAACTTTAGATATAATATGTTTAAACTTATATTTCGAATTAGGTAAATGTGCACAAGATTTTTTTAAAATTTGGTACATATTAAACAACAGTATCCAAACCATGAAATCTGTAGGAGAAACTACATAATTATACATACTCTACCACCATATATACTATTATTACCTATATACTTTTAAAATATTATTTATCCTACCACTAATTAAGAGTTTCCTACCATATATTTGAAAAAGATACACCTAGATACATGTATTTTTGCTACCAATATACTAAATAGGGAGAGATATGAGCGAGATGGGGAGAGGGTGAGCGAGATTTGTTATGTATCTAAGATACATGTGAATCACACTAGATACATGTATCTATATGTATCTGGTGTGATTCGTATGCATCTCAGATACCAAGTACATAGGAGAGTGACGAATGAGATAGAAGGGAGGCGAGCAAGATTTGTTATATATCTCAGATTCATGTGAATCCACTTAAATACAGTGTATCTGAACAAATTACACTTAATTTTGACCCTTTTTTTCCTGAGATACATATATTTGGACGTATCTGAATGTATTTAGAAGCAACAAAATTTGGTAAGATTCAAAATACTGCAAATTAATATGTATTTAAGTAATTAGCTTCCCATTAGTATTGTTACAAGTTACAAGAATTAAACTAAAACAACTTTATAATGTCATTGATCATTCTACACAATTAAACCCACATGCCACTTCCCATGGCCCAATCATCCCATGCAGTCCACTTCATCTTGGAGGCCCAATAACATCACCCAAGTCACCAGGGAAAACCAATGTGTCATACTACTATAGTACTCTATCTATCTCAAAATATTTATCGTGTTTTTTATTTGCATGTTCCTTAACAAAATATGAATTGGGAGGGGTATTTGACTATATTTTTGCTCATAAGTAAGCTCTTCTCCACGACATATTTTGACTTTTATCTTTGATCGCCTATCGATATAAATTTCCACTTCTCCGCTGGAGACGGAATTGACCCCGACTTAAGATATAATATTTGTAGTCTTCAAGAGCAATTCCTACAAAGTGTAAATGAAGAAAAAGAAAACTTTGTTTTGAACTTTTAAATGACAAGTATTTTGAGCCCAACATTTACACTTTAGTGTATATGAGCCCGTCAAATACATGTATATGACGAACAAAAGCTAATACAAAAGATAATGTATCATCAAACCACTTTGTCCGAACATAATTATAACCTAAACTAGCGGGATTTTACGTCGTTTCCTTATTCCTTTCCCATAATTGTTTGACTTAGAACTCTGGGCCAGTTGACTCAGGACCCACCATGAATCCCTGGTCATATAGAAGATCCAAATATACTGGACCATTTCAAATTGGACCATGAGTACTGCCTGGCCCATAAAACTTTGCCAGAAATAATGGAGCTAATCTCAGTAGATATGTCACTAAAAAACACAATGGATTCAGAAAATTAAAACAGAACCATTAATAATATATATATATAATATACACGTATTATATTACATTTATAGCAAAAATAATGTTCTGAAATAAGATTGAATGTTTTATTTGGCATTTTCCTTAGAAAGAGACTTTTCAAGGCTTGCAGAGAGTGAGTAATTGCATTTGCATAATAAGAACCCCAATTGGATTCTCAAGATATGGTATCAAATCTTTTATCTACTCCCCTCC
>NW_006238962.1:2211599-2213125 GCF_000226075.1 Solanum tuberosum | reverse complement strand
CTCTCCCCCCCCCCCCCCCCCCCCCCCCCAAAAAAAAAAAAGGAGTATAATGACAAATATGCCCTTTTGATTTTACGATTTAGAATATATATATATCTCTTATTAAAAAATGGTGTATATATACTTTCGATGTCTAACAAATGAGGCATGTTTACCCTTTTTGTTAGCTGACCTATATTGACTGGATTTTAAAATAAATAAAAAATCCTAAAATTGATTTTATAATTTAAATGTGTTTCACTTACATTTACCAAATACTTATGACAACCAAAATCCATAACTTTTTTATTTATTTTTACGTACGTCTCCAAAACTATGGGTAAATGTAGTGTAAATTAGCCATAAATTAAGTCATGTCACATTCAATCATCTTTATCATTTTCATATTCAACTTGTTGAATCATTGATTCTAATATCAATCATTACTTAAAACAATTCAAACATAATTTTAATAAAATGTAATATTATTCATTTTGAACCAGGACTACGCACATAAAGATTTTCTCAACATACCTCACGTTATTAAGAGTTTAGGATGATTGACAATAATTCCAATCACACTTGGAATGTGTATGGCAAGAGTAGATAGATAGATGAAATGGCCTGTGTTTTCAACAAGTGTAGTTCCAATCAAATATAACAGAAAATGGACCCTTTTCAATAAATATTTTTGCAGCCTTGAATTCAAAATTAGTCATTGCACAGTTGATGCTGACTTTTCTTTAAGAAATTTTGTATAACAATTTCGAATCACTCTTTAAGGAATAGGATACAATAATATAGCGTATATAAGAGAAGTAAGTATCCTTTATTTTAAGATAGATTAGAATTTTAAATGTCAACTTTTATTTTTTAATCTAATGAAGCATTTTCAATTAATGTCTGTTTCTCTAGCTAGAAAAAGGATGAATTAAGTTATTCATACTTTATAACTAGGACACTTGTTTCTATATCTGGTTCGATGATATAGGGGTATGCCCTATCATCTTTTATTTATGATGTACTCGCTTTAATTTTGATTTGAGTAATAATCGAAAAGAAACCTTTTAATTTTTATTAAAGTCTAAGTTATAAATCTCAATATCATATATGAAAAATAAAATATTTTCGAATATAGAAATTAAAAAACGAAGCAGTAGGAGAGAGTAGGAATTATTTTTTAAAAGCTGGTCTATATTTGCTGATATAATTATATGCTTTTGTGTTATATAGGGGTGTTCACGGTTTGGGTAAAAACCGATCCAAACCGAAAAATTGAACCAAATCGATAAAATAAAACCGATTTTATTTGGGTTTCGTTTGGTTTGATTTTAGAATTTTGAAAACCGATAGTATTTGGTTTGGTTATGGTTTTATTCGAAAAAACTGAAGAAATAACCGAACCGAACCGATGAATTATATACATATATTTTATTAATATACATACTTGATATATTGTTTTTATAAACAACTTTAAAGATCTTACATATATTTTCATTAAAATTTCTTTATAATTTACTTATTGAAAGCAAAAATGCCCAAGATGA
>NW_006238962.1:2184705-2211382 GCF_000226075.1 Solanum tuberosum | reverse complement strand
AGTAATTTAAGTCATTCTAACTATTTTTCGTTTTGAATGGATTGTTGTCACTTTTTTCACATTTTGAATGAATTGTTTCTTTTATTTTTGTGTATTGTTAATAACCGAATAACCGAACCAAACCAAACCGAAACCGATAACCACCAAACCGATAAATGTATATTATATTTGGTTTGGTTTGGTTTTGATAATTTTAAAACCGATTAAATTGATTTGGTTTTGGTTTTGACCAAAAACCGATCCAAACCGACCCATGAACACCCCTACTGTTATATATGGGACAATAATTATTCTCTATAAATGGTAGGAACTAAAAATAGATAACCATTTCATTACTATTTCCATCCATTTTTAATTGTTGTAGTTTCCTTTTTTAGAATCAAACGATAATAACTTTAACTAACATTTTACGATGTATTTTTTTTATCATATTGATATGCAAAAAAATGAAATTTATAGTACTCTTTATATAGTTTTTGAATATCTAATTTTTTTGTTTAAAATATCAAATTAATATAAACTAATTTAACTTTGAAAATTAGTAAGCGCAACACGACAATTAAAAGTGGACAGAGGGAGTATTATTCAAGTACAATAACTATTCTACCTACCATACATATAACCATTTCATTATTTTCTCAAGTATAATACACGCTGACTGCCAGCACAAAAAAAAAATCGTTATAATATTTTTAAATATTTATTCTATTAAAATGTTTGCAGTTTTTTAGAATAATTAATAGAAGAATAGTAAATAATTTGAAATAATTATTTTTAAGAATCATAATAGGATAATTTAAGACACAGGTGTAAGAAGAATTATGAAGAATAATAATTTAGTATTTATTAATCTAAACTACCAAAGTACGTAGTATTTGTTAAGCAACTATCAAAGTCTACTACATCTAGCTTTCGGCAATAGGAATTATGGAGCATTCAAATACTCCAATAATAAGTATGAACATTTATTACAAATTTATAATGTTAAATATTTCCTACTCTCAACATTTGGGATATTAAATACTCTAGTATACATTTATTTTTATTTGTCTGTTTTTAATTTTGCACAAATTTTATGTTATGTTTGAATGGTTATTTACATATTATTTCATAATGTATCATAGTATTATATTATGTTGTATTTAATTGTACTATATTATTTTAATGAATACAACATTTGGATATATTATATTATTTTCTGTCATTAGATAATGTCACACATCAATAATGTGAAGGATAAACTTACAAGAAAAGTAGATACGAGATAGTGCTATATATATGTGTGTGTGTATATATAAGTAGGGTAAACGATAAAATGATTAAAATATAAGTAAAGACAAATGAAAAGAAAAAATTAAGATGATGTGATCTCATCAAATCGATCGTTACACAAAATGGGTTTTGTTACCTAATGATGAGTTTAACGATAAATACAGTAAAATACCTCACCGTAACTTAAATTTGTATTCACCTCCGCTACATCTCTTGAACCACTAGTAGTAATACAATACTTATGGTTCTGAAAGATCAATTTGAGTAACAATTAATACATTGTGTTCAAACTAATAATATAATATAATATAATACAATGGATAACATCCATCCATACAAGGTGTAAAATACAATACTATGGATAACAAGTAAAAGTGAACGGAAGGAGTTATATCAAGTAAACTAAATATTTATTGACCAAAATAACCCTCTAAAGAGGGCCACTTCTCTTAATTATACTACTTATCCATTTCTTAGAATTGTCTTTTCTTCATTTTTTTTTTCTTTAAGTGGTTGGAAAAATTGAAGTCCATTATATTCTATCTACCATAAACAGTGAACAAAAGTACCAACAATGACACATCATAGAAAAATCAAAAAGACATAATCTGTCCCCCATATTTCCAATTAACTCCCCACCTTTAACCTTTTGTCCCTTTTTATCAGTGAATATTTTTATATTGAATCTAATTGCATCCAAATAGTCTTTTTAATCTTTCTATAAACTCACTTTTACACCCTTTAAACCTTCTTCTTGGATTTTGTGTCATTGCTTTTAAACCCTTTACTTTATCTTTTCTACTCCCTCCTCTCCAAAACAATTGTTATTTCGAAAAAGGGCCAAAATAATTGTTAGATAAGAACAAATTTGATAAATATTGATGACTTTTTGATAGAGTAATAGAATGGAAAGATCCATTACATAATGAACTATTGGTATTAGACATAATTTATAAAAGTTCTCCTTCGGTCCTATTGGATTAAATTTGTCTCTCCTTTCATCTTTTGATAGAAAAATGCCCTTAATCTCTTGCAATTCCAACTCCCATATAAATAAGTAGCCAACTATCAATGGTGAAATCAAAATTTTTATTTTAAAAATTCAAAATATAGATAAAATAAATTTAGATTGAAGCTAAAGAAATTTAATATTTAATATATATATATATAAAAATTAATCCTAACTTCGCATATAATAGAATGTAATTGTTCCATAAAGGTTCGGATAAACCACTAACGGCACCCTAACTTCACCATGCAGACACTAGGATCCTCCCTCTAGGTGCAGAACCTGCCTAGCTTAAAGTAGAATTCAATAATTTTGATTCAAACTTTATATTTATATTCAAAAGATTATTTTTATATCCTGAATCTCGCAAGTAAAAACGGTTAGTGATTCAAAATTCAACAATAACAATATATTATGTTTCAATTTAGTCTCATAAGTGAAGTTAGAAGAAGATAAAGTGTACACAGACCTTAACTCTACCTTTATGAAGTAGATATGTTGTTTTAGATATACGCTTGATTTAAAAAAAATCACGAATTTGAAATAAATCCAAGTTTGTGATTCAGAATTCATAAAATAAAAATTCTGACGCTACTACTACCCTGTGCATGAGAAGAAAATCCACCATTTCCCCTAATTATATATTTTGTATTTCCTTTGTCCCTATTTATGTGACACTTTTCGTTTTTCGAGAGTCAAACAGTTTAAGTTTGACCGAAAATTTGCACATGGAATCTTTAATTTGTTTTAACTGAAATTTATATATTTATAAACTACGTAAAGAGTACTATAAGTCACAATAATTGATAATTCAAAATGTTTAAAAATGTCACATAAAATGAGACAGAGGAAGTAGCAGAAAATAGAGTTTAAAAAATTCAATTTATATGGCCCCTAGATAATGAAGTAATACAAAGAAGAATTTGACATGAAATTATTTTCAACTCTGTTCATAAACATTTTGATTTCCTCCTAATAAAATGCCAGCAACTAATTCATAGACAAATTTTGAGAATCCATTGATTGATTTTAAAGGGTACTGGGAGCTGCATTGTCTACTCGAGAGTCGAGTCTCACCATGTAAGGGGGAAAAGCTCTCCTTATCATCTCGTGCAAGATGCAACATCATTTTTCCTGCTCGTGTGTTCTAGTCTTCTTTGATGATGGCTCGGGAGAAGAAGAAACAGATGCAGCCACCGCCCACGAGTCATTGGAGCTATCTGAGCTGAATGACACATCCATAACTCCTATGGGACTTCCTGGCAATGCACCAAATTTGCGTTTGTGTGAGTTGAAATCAATGTTGGAAGCCACCTCCTGGACTAGCTTATAACAATCTGTCACATTGTCCTGTTTCACACGATTTGATTCCCGTCAGAATAGAATTTAAACGTCGTGAATTCTGAAACGTACGATTAACTTCATCTATAAATGCATAACCAAATTCTCACCCGAGCCCCTCGGCTCTCAAACCAAACCAAACCACGCCAACAAATCCAAAAGCTCAAAACACAATTTTCCGTGAAAATACTAAAATCAAGGGGATTATAGTTGGCAAATTGATCCTCGAGCACAGGGTTCTACCAAACGAATAACACATTATTGGATCCACTAGTACCAACTAGTACTACAAAAACAACAACAAATATATCCAGCGTAATCCCACAAGTGGGGTACTAACAACTACATAGTCGGTCTAATCCCACAAGTGGGGTCTAGAGAGGGTAGAGTGTACTGTACGCAGACCTTACCCCTATCATGGAAAGCAGAGAGGTTGTTTCCGATAGACCCTCAAGTGGCGTACTACAAGCTAGTACAACAAATTGGGGAAAGATTTAACTAAAGTTGAGACATGAAGTGATAAATATACTAACCTTAACTATTCCAAGAATGCCCAAAAGTTGTTCTTGATATTCTTGTCCAGTGCAAGGCTCTAGCTTATCAATAACATGTAACATTGTAGCAGCAGCCATAGCAGAAGGAAGATAACACATAAATCTACAATCTGCTAGTTATAAAAATTAATCAGTTAGCAAATCAACCTTAGCTTTATCAAGAGCTATTGATAAATTCTGATTCATAATTACCGGTAATTGTGGACAAAAGCACCCATTCACATCTCCTTAGAAGTTCAAAGCAAATGTGGTCATTTAATCCTAGCCTTCTTGAGAAATAATCAAGAAATGAAAATGGGGTTACTGGATTCATCTTCCACTTGAGTGTAGAAAGTACCAATATTTCCATCCTCTGAATTGTTTTTGGCTCAAAGAAGTATCTTGATTCCTCCACCTAAACAAAAAATATCAAGAAAACACCCAAATCAATAACCCCAACATTGAAATTGTTACAAAAGTTAGGATCTTTCTAAGACCATCGAGCGTTCTGGTGGGATGGATAAGTCCCCTCCACCTAAATATCCCAAGTTAATAACCCCAACATTGAAATTGTTACAAAAATCATTTTTTTCTAAGACTATCAAGGGTTCTGGTAGGATGGATAAGATCCCTCTGCTCTTATTCATTAAACTCGGGTTGGGGTCCTAGGAATGAAGGAGCATTTCCCTTTTAAATGGTCTTACACGCGAATCCAAATTAGTCAGACTCACAAAGTGAGCACCATACATCCAAGTGATTTCACTTTTTAACGAATGTTAGGCCTTACAAATCTGAATTAGTCGAACTAGACCCACAAAGCGAGCACCAAACACCAAGTCATTTCACTTTTTAATGATTTTAGACCTCACGAATCTTAATTAGCCGAACCGGAACATAGCAAGCACCAAGTCACTTAACTTTTTAATGAATTTAGAGTTTAGACCTCACGAATCTGAATTAGTCAGACCAGACCCACAAAGCAAGCACCAAACACCAAGTCATTTCACTTTTTAATGATTTTAAGCAACACAAATCTAAATTAGTCAGACTCACAAAGCGAAAGCGAGTACCAGACATCATCATCAACAAATATACACAGTGAAATCCCACTAAGTGTGAGGTCGGGGAGGGTAAAATATACGCAGACCTTACCACTTCCTCCGCGAGGTAGTGAGGCTGTTTCAGAAAGCGAGTGCCAGACATTGAATGATCAAAAAGAGAGGATTTTGCTAAGCACATACTTGGAGATCTAGAAGTAAAGGCACTTGGGTCTCTTCAATTTTTGCAGCTAAAGAAAGACAAGTCACAGCAGCAAGTTGGTTCATCCATGGCTGCTTCTCACTTTGTGACTGTACGCTAAAAAGAAACCTATCAAGGTAGTTTACAGCAAGAATTGCAGTTTGAGCAGAGAAATTATGATAATCAACACCTTCAAGAATCCATTCAATTGCTTCTTTTCTAAATACAGACAAAAATGGGTTGTTTATTACAACATTATACATTTGATTTTCTTCTTCTTTAGACAACAAAGACTCTAATTCCTCTTTTTCCCATATCAAATCTTGATTTAACAAAGAAACTGATTTGGGTTTTACTTCAAACACTTGAAAGGTCTCATCTTTACAATACAAAGAATCTAATACAAATGCCATCTTCTTCTTCTGTTAAGAAGAGGGATGTTTGGGGTTTTCATTTACTTCATTTTTTTTCCTTTTTTTGGTTGAAGAAGAAGCTAATGGAAGATGAATAGGCTCATTTCAGCCATTTTTATTCTGTGTTTTTGTAGAGTTTGGGAAGAAGAAAAGAAGGGGATTTGGGCGGAGTGAGATATAGTAGGGAAAATGTTTGTGTTTATATCGTGGGACTTGTGAGGGCATTTTATGGCACTATGTGGGTCCTTTTTCGGATCCTGCTAATACGGTATGCTTTTAAACGAGAAAAGTATGGATAACAATCTTAAATTCGATGTGATTTATTAGTTTCATTTTTAAATTATTGATAGCCTTAAGAACACTTTTTTACTTGACTAATTGAAGTTAAATACACTCTTGATCTTACAAAATGAGTCAAACACATCCCTAAATTCTCATCAAGTTTAGGACTATTTTCAACATTTCTCTCGACTTTTTATTGAGAATTCAATATTTCTACAAGAATTTGAGATCACTTATTATGTCAAGTGGAAGATCAGAAGCGTATTTAAGTTTAGTTAGTTTGAAACTACTTGCATGAATATTGGGTGAAAAATTAAAAAGAAATAATAAAAAACGATTATACACATTACTTAATATAAATTATAGTATATGTTTTTAATAAGGATAATAAGTATTTAGGATCGAAGAGAGTAATATTTATTTTATTTATATATCATAATTGAGATATTTATGTTTTTTAAAAAAAAATATTTATTTCATTTATGTGTCATAGTTGTGTGTGTTTTTACTTTTCTATTATTTTTTTAAAAAGAAAATGGAGGTCGAAAATGGGAAGGAGAGAGGGGAAGGGAGGAGGATTATAAGGTGGGGAAATTGAACCCTACTGCGATGAAAGTTTAGTAATTAATCAATGAGCTATTAAAAATTTTCTATGTTTATGTATGTAACTACTAAAATACGAGAAAGCCATAGGTAATTGGTCCATCGAAAGATCGAAAATCACATATTTTTTATGGACCTCCATATTAGAAAATTCACATGTTTTTAATAATTATTTTGCTTAATTTGATATAAATACTGACAGCACATTAAGAGTGTGTTGGTGTGAAGGATAATATTTTCTACTTATGAAAATATCTTGTAAAATTATTGATTAATCTAAATATCAAACACACCTAAATATATATAGATTAGTGATTAAAATCCCCATCTGCTAATTCTCACATTCTTGACTTCTTTATACTATTAAGTTATATATAATTTATAAAGGAGAAAAAGGGTTAAAGTAATTGTTTTTCAAAAATATTTTCAAAAACACTTTATACTATGGTGGAATAGTCATATATTCCTTCGAATCTCTTCTTTTATATATAAAAATATCTATTGATTAAAGCGTGATAAGCCATAAATAAAAAGAAAAGATAGAGAAGAAAAGAAAGAAAGAAATAGAAACATCCAAAAGCTGCACTGCATGCCTAACATATGTAGCCTTCAAAGAATTACTCTTACCATCATCATTCTCACAAATTTCGTCGTTAAACTACTCGTAACTAACATAATATTCATGTATTATGAGTTTTAAATTTTAGTATATTGCAGTTTATTGTGTTTGAGATTGGATATTACATATAAGAATGAATTTCTTAATTTTAATAGAGTTTGAGTCTAAGTTACTAAATTTTATCGAATTCATGATGTAGATAAGTTTGTACTATTTATATCCCTCCTATATGTTGTTGAATTGCTCATAACTAACATAATGTTCAGTTATTATGAGTTTTGAATTTTAGTATATTACAATTTATTGTGTTCAAGATTTGATATTTGTACATTTAAATGAATTTCTTAATTTAAATAGAGTGTTTAATCAACACTTTGATATACATACAAAGTCTTTTCGCATCGAATGTTCTATTAAATGAGGGTAATGCACTTCCTACCGAAATATTTTTTATTTTCAAAATTTGAACTAAACCTCTTGTTCAATATAATCATTTAGCACAATTCTTAATGCTACAATGTTTAAAATTGACAGATATTATAATTAAACCAATAACGTCTATTTACCTCAAGTAAGTTCATTAAATAAGGTAATATGTCTTTAAAAAAAAAATTCAATTCAAAACTCGAACCTAAGACATGATATATACACTAGAATTTGAAGTCGAATTGTGATCTTTTTAAAAATCATTCTAGCACATCTTTTCTTGGTATATGATATGTTTAATTTAGAGTCAACAGACATGATAATAACTAAATCAATATGTTGGGAGCTAGCTCCCATTGTGCTATGATAAGTTGCTTTCTTTCTATTCTTTTCTTGACCTTTGCTTTTGAGCTTCCACCCTTTAGAGGCACAATCTCCAATGAGAGAAAAAATAATTATAAAGGATCAAAGATATAATCAACGTTGAAATTTTATATTAATGTATAGTTTAAATGTCGTATTTTATTCATAAACATGAAAATTCTTGTCATTTGAAAATTATCAAAACTAGAAATCGTGATTTGAAATTGCATGTTCAGAACGACACCATAGTCAAATATGAATTATTATTTTTTATCTTAGTTGACTCCTTTACTTGTTTTACATGATGTTATTTTTTGTTTTATGTTTTAATTCCTCCCAAATACATATTGTATGGGAGGAAGAGAAAATAGTAGAATAATAGATGACTACAGTTAGGAGTTCAAATATCTTCATACAATGTATTAACTTTTCAAGTAGAAACAATTGACATTTGAATACTTTATTTATTTCAATTTGATGAGGTAAAATTATTTGATTAGGCACGAAGCTTAAGAAAAACAAATAGATAGTAATTTTGAAACTTATGATCGATCATAAATAGGCATGCCATTATATTTGTACGTCTATAAGACTTCTAGAAATGTAGTCTTAAATTGTGACGTTTTTTATAGAGGACGGTTTGATGAGGCCGGATCAAGCAAAACTGACAAGTTGTTAGGTTGACAAGCTTCTGAAGATGATGCACACATAAGGCCTTAGACGAAACATCACATCAGAATGGGAGAGAAACGGAAAAAGTTTTATAAGTCATGACTCAAGTGCATATGATAGACGTGTTTTGGAGGGCCAACTAGACCAAAAACAAATAATACATATCATGAACTTGATTCGTAACAAGTAGAGCAATTTTCAAGTTTGCCAGGTTCAGTCAATCTTAATTATTAAGAAACTATAGGCTCAGAGTCCTCATAATTTCAAGTTTAAAATATGCATGAGGGTAATCATAGAGTCCACTATAGTAACAACTTTTGGAAAATAAAAAGTCCACAAAAGAACAAAATTACAACATGAGTTTGGTGCATTAATTCTAGGTTCATAGTCAAGGTAATTAAGTAAAAGGCATATTAGCTTTTGAAAATTTAGATGTATCATACAAAACACAAGTGAGCATGAGTTTGTTGGCTATCATGACTATCCACTACCACCTTGTATGATTGATCTCATAAGATCATAGATTGACATTTGTAAAAAAAAAAAAGATATACTATCAACTAGTGATGGAGTCAGATAATTTACGTTACTAAAATATAAAAAAGTAAATACACGAAGAAGTCAACAAAGAGATTCAACATCTACTATATATACACAACAAGTGAAGTTTGAAAAGGTAGAGTGTACACATATCTTACCACTACCTCGTGGAGGTAGATAAGCTGTTTGTGAAAGACCTTCAATTCAAATGCAATAAATCCAAGTTCAAAGAAGAAAACATAACTATTAAAGAAAACAATGTAAAGCCTATAAGAAAGGAACATGAACAAAAATAAAATAGTGCGATAACCAAAACATAATAAACAACCTGTGATGATAAATATCAAAAGTAAGAACTACAAAAGCACGGCTTATACACCATGTTGACCATTTATATATAATGTAAGTTTTCGAGAAAGAGTTCGGATGAAACCTCTTGTAGCCTTTAAAAGGTAAATTGTGGGTAGTTTCAATAATAAATTTGTTAAATTCTATTAGTACACAAAACTTAAACTCTTTATTACACCTGTACTACTTATTTTTCCCTTATCTCAATTAATCAACAGTCCATTAATATATGTAAATATTTATTTCAGTCCTTTTCTTGCTTCCCACCAAATAAACAAACATGATATGCTAGTAAACCCATATCCTGACTACTACATTGACTAAAAGTACTGTCAGAGGTTTCTTTAATTTTCAGCACACAAACATTCATTATTAGAGAAATGCCCAAAGCAAAACTCAACCACCACATTTAGTTTCAATGGTCTTACTAGTGATTTCCTTCCTCAACATAAGTTCACAGAGTTATCCGATATTTGTACTGGTGAAAATAACAAATACTCTATAGATAGTCATGGTGCCCCAAAGTTGTATAGTACTCGATATTGGTGAGAGGTAGCAAAATACCTAGTAGAATAGTTAAAGCAGGCGCAAGCCAGCCCAAACTCCACCGTCATTAAAGAAAAAATTATATAAGGAGACAACACATACCTCAACTATTGCACAACTATAACAACAGATGATGACTAGAAAAATAATATTGGTGACTTCAACACAAGAAGTCCCCTAATGAGCATATTTTTACCAAAAGAAATTGTTACACCTGTGTTAGCATACTTTAGGTAAAAAATAAATAAAAATACCATACTGAGACTATATGTTAAAATGAAAAATTCTGGAACTGATGGATCAATCCAAATTTTGAAATCAGCGAAAACTATGACAGATTCTCAGGGTATATAGTATATGGATGAATTATGTGCTCGACGATCATGACAATGAGCTCCAGGTGCAGCACGACGTGCTGAAACTTCTAATCTTTCTTCTTCCCTTTCTGAGGTGTTGGCTTTTGGTATATGATAATTTGACTCAAGATGGTACCATTCATCAGTACACCGATCACAGATCCCAAGGCAACTACAAATAAATCAAGGGAACTTGGAGAGTTAAAGGGCCGGACTGGTAAAATTACAATGAGTACACAAGGATAGACGTAAATTAAGCTGAAATTACGCAAGATGATAGAAACAAATTTGCGGTAGATAACTCTGGACAGTTCATACTGAATTAGAAACTATAGACATCCTTTCTAATGCAGAAATCTTCACCAAAGAAGAATATCGTTCAGGCACCTGTCGAGCAGGGATGAAAATCGGCCTCATTTTAAATGGTCATGATCTACTATCAAATATGAAAATCATTTATAGATATTCCTACTAAGAAATTGAATAATGGAAAACATAAAAGAATGGAAACGTTGACGCTGGGGTCTAAGGTAGGGATGGTAGTTATTTGTAGTAGGTAAAATTGACATCATAGATGGTGAAACGATAATAGTAACTCCTAAGCCCAAGAAGGAGGGGATGCTATGAGCCATATCTGTAAGAGGGAACTAAAAAGGGAACGTTTCATTGTTCTCGTAAATATCATAAAGACAACAATAAAAAAAAATTAAAGATGTTTTATCTGGGAAAAATGAGCTATAATCACATACTCAACTAGAACTGCAGACAATAAACTGGATAGAAGTCACACTGAGGGTAACATATCTCCTACGAAACCAGAAAGTATTCTAATCATTACACACATTTGACAAAATCAGGTTAGGACAAAGAATGTGTCGGCTTATAAGTTTGAAACGAATAAGGTACCGATCATTCCGAATTTCAGGAGTCTGAAAGATCATATAAAGGTACAGATCACACAAAGTAAGAGAGTTTACCACTCATGGGAGCTTTTTCCTGGAGGCTGGTAAAAACTCTAACTGCAACGTATAAAGGTAAAGGATATGAGAACTCCATTTTGGTATCAGAAAATCCGCAGGCTGAAGTTCATAGTCAGAGTTAACTTACCCATAGAACCGGCGAAGTTCATAAAGAAGGTCAAAAAGCTCAGTTCACCAGTACTTTTGCTCTGCTCAAATAAATGCAGTAGAAAAAGGTATAAAATAAAGTGGAAACAAGGAAAGCAAGTGAACATTATAGATGAAGCCGCAAAACAATCTCGGAAAGAAGTCAAATAAATGAGGACTGATTTCATACATATGACCAGCCATAATAGGTAAATGAATTCATTATTTCAGAACATAGTAAATAAACCAGGTTACTTCAAACATATACCCACAGCACCATGAAAATGAGAATCATCATGGCGTAAATGTGTACCTTAAAGTTCTTCCATATCTGCGGAATCCTTGCACAAAGAAAGATTGCATGTTGGGAAGCCTGAAGAAATATAATTTAGTTAAGACTGTTCGATCAGATATATTAGAATCAATTGGTTTGTAGCCTTTACAGATTTATTTTAGTTTTATGTCTTTTGACAAGAAATTTGTTTTTACTGATAAGAGTATGAAATAACACAAGATATCTTTGGAGGGTCATTTTCTTCAATTCAATGTGTAAAAGACTATATTCACCCATTGACTCGATATATTATCCAATATTAGAAGCCATCGCATGGAAAAAAGGAATAGAATCCCCCTAAACTTCGATCATATTTTCAACTACACACTTATTCTTTACGGGTTCTAATAGACCCCTTAACTTTTTAAAAATGGAATAATACCACCTAAAGTGTCATGGCTAATTTTTTGTTAAGTGGTGTAATACTTTAGCTTGGCACATGTATTTGTCGCTTCAATTTTATTTTTATAATCTTCTGTCCCCAGAAACTTTCCGTACCTCTTATTCCATTCCTCCATCACCTTTTCATCATCCCCCCAATCTTCTTCTCGTCTCCCCCTACAGATTTCTCCATCTCCATAATTTATTTATTTATAACTTTCAACCTTTTAGTCTCTCCTTTTACATTGCCTCCAATTGCTCACTTTTTTGCCGACCATCTATTATCCGGCAAGATTGGAAACTCCAACAAGTACATATGTCAATTTCTTTATTTTAAATTTTGGTTCAAATGTTTAATTGGGTATTCAGAGAGAGAGAGACAAGATGAAAAAAGGGATTGAAAGGTGAAATTTGACGGGGAAAGGTGCAGGACGATGGCTGGGAAAATTCACGGCGATGTGAGAAACAGAGAGGAGATTGGTTACGGCAAAAACATAACAACAAAATGCAGCTAAGTTTAACTTTCTGCACACTATTCTCTACCGGTGACTATTCTGATTGCATTGTACCTATACTAGTCTGCCTTAGAGCCACCAGCCTATACTAGATCAATATTCCAGAGACTTTTTCGATCATTCTTAAAATTATTTCTGTTACGTCCCAATCACTTTTCTAATTTCTCATAATTTTCAGACAAGCATGAGCAATGGTAAAGTGTTCAATTGGACTCCCTTAAATGAAGAGAAATGTAAATTTTTTGCAATACTTTATCCCACAAAACAAACAGATATAGGAAAACATATCAAAGTTTAAGGCTATAACTTACATATAAGGCCTCGAAAAGAACGGGATCAATTTGACCTGCCAAAATAGTTGGGGCTACAGCACAATATCTGTTTACCAAATAAGGAGGAACTGCAGATTCTAATTTCATAGAAGGAATGACACCAATAAACATGAGTTCTGTAAAATGATAGCTCAATAATAATTTTGTGCATGGCGCAGTTGGAATTAGGATACAATAAGCCTTTCATCCATGTCTTCATTCCCAAAGGTTGAGAAAAATAGTAGATAATTGCAACCAAAATTATAGCTGCAACAAGAAAAAAGCACAAGATATTAGAGAAACTGAACCAGCCACATGAAAGTATGAAAATGAGATTATAAACTGCCACCGACTGAAATTTTTATCCCTCCCCTATCCGTAGACACTTCACTTGAATATCTATGAAAGGAAAATACGTGAATGAAAAATCGCAATAGAAACATTAACCAAAGCCTCTGCCAGAGCTGCTTGAAGTTAATGCACCATGCCACCGTCTGCTCAATGATACAGGTTTGAGAAGCTACAAAGCCCTAGTTTCTCAAGATATAGCAAAAGGAACTAAAAAATCCAATTAATGTATTATTGGAATGTCAAATGTACCTTGGATCAAAAGAAAAAGGTACTCGCCAAAAGCTGAAAACGGGAGCCCTTTGTGAAGACAATATGCCAAAGCAATGGTATAACCAAGTAGTTCGAGTTCAAAGGCCACAACACTAAGCCCTCTAACACTTTTGTGTTGCAAAATTTTAAGTATCTGCAAGAGGAACAGAAACAATAAGGAATGCACTTGTTCATTATCATATTTCTGTGAATCATTAGCAAGAAGTTAAGGACAAGAAACTAATTGACATCCTAATAGATGTCATCACTACAGCGAATGAATCAATCAAATAAACGCATACACAAGGCAAATTATGGGATATCTAAACTTAGAAATTTTCTAAAACTAACCCAAAATCACCAAAACAGTTACGGGTTATAGTCAATGGCATAAACAAATTAATATAACCATTGACAACCTACAACTTCTCTTGCCAAAAACCCACCCAAAAGTACCAAAAAACAAAAAGGAAAAGAGACAGAGACATTCATAAAAAGAAACCAATTAATGAAATGTCAGACCTCTTAGGAATGCAAAAGGGGTCGCCGAGAAGTACTTTTACCATATGAGGAACAGGTCATAGAATCTTCAATTCTAGAGACAAATCATTTTTCTGGATAGAGATGTAGTTGATTCATTAATTTGATGAACAGGCTAAGAGATGCAATTGAATTGAATGGCCAACGTACATGACTGTAAAAGTTTAAACACAGGTTATTAACACAGAGCATTCACGAAACATCCACAACTTTTCTGGATCTAAATTTAAGCACATTCAATAATCTGTCACAATAGGACTCAATAAAATTAAAATGATTAGATTCTTGAAGGGCTTAAGGTAAATAACCTAAGGAAGTTTAATCAACGGATTATAACATAACTATAAAAGTTTATCAACTATCTGGTTATCAACCCAGAGTAACTAAGAAACACCCATTACTTGACTGGATCCAAAATTGAGATATTTCAACACTACCATCACACAACACTCATAAACATAAAGACTGGACTTTGAAGGGCTTAAGGAAAATAGCCTGAGGAAGTTCAACTAAAGCATTATCACATGAAAGTAAAAGTTTATATGTTTGGTTATAAAACAACATACCCAGTGTGATCCCATAAGTGGGGTTGGGTAGGGTAGATGTACACAAACCTTACCCCTACTTTGTGGGGGTAGACGCAGGATTGCAAGAACAAATGACAACAAAATAGCAAGATACAGACAAACGAAGCAACAAATAGAAATACATATTGAAGAATATTTGGTTAAAAACACAGAGTGATAAATAAACACCCATTACTTAACTTGGATCCCAAAATTGAGCTAATTCAATACTACCACTACAATAAGACTCAATAAACACATAAAAGCCTCAAGCTTTACCGGGCTTAGCAAAGATAGCCTTTGGAAGTCTAACCAATGCACTATAACATGAAAGTAAAAGTTTATATATTTGATCCCAATCCAGAAAATATTCAAGATAGACCAATAACTTAACTGGATCCCAAATTGAGCTAATTCAATACTATCACCACAATAAGACTCAATTAACACATTGATTATCAACCCATAGTAATTAAGAAATACCCATCACTCAACTGGATCCCTAATTTAGCTAATTCAATACTACTATCACAACAACACTCAATTAATATATAAAGACTCCATTTTTACAGGACTAAACAAGAAATTACATGGGAAAGTTTAACCAAAGGACTATAACATGAAAGTAAAAATTTATATATCTAATTAAAAACCCATAGTATTTAAGAAACCCATTACTCAACTGGATCCAAAACTGAGCTAATTCAATACTTCTATCACAACAACACTCAACTAATACATAAAGACTCCTTTGTTTTAATAACCGTTGTGTCAGGATCAACTTTTGCGCACCTCAACTAATTACATGTGATACCTTCCATCTCACAGCAACAAGCAACATATACAAGACAACTCTGTCCACCACGGCTATGACAGATGGAAGAAATCCCCCTAGTATTTTTTAACCAAAGGACTATAACATGAAAGTAAAAATTTATATATCTAATTAAAAACCCATAGTATTTAAGAAACCCATTACTCAACTGGATCCAAAACTGAGCTAATTCAATACTTCTATCACAACAACACTCAACTAATACATAAAGACTCCTTTGTTTTAATAACCGTTGTGTCAGGATCAACTTTTGCGCACCTCAACTAATTACATGTGATACCTTCCATCTCACAGCAACAAGCAACATATACAAGATAACTCTGTCCACCACGGCTATGACAGATGGAAGAAATCCCCTAGTATTTTTAACCAAAGGACTATAACATGAAAGTAAAAATTTATATATCTAATCAAAAACCCATAGTAATTAAGAAACACCCTTTACTTATCTGGATCCAAAATTCAGCTAATTCAATACTACTATCACAACAACACTCAATTAATACATAAAAAGACTCAATTTTTAACATGGGTCAAGGGAAATAACCTGAGGAAGTTTAACAGTGGTGGAGGCAGCAACAATTGCATAACCAAGAAGCTTGGAAATTAAGGGAAGCAAACAATCTTTTTCTGGGAATTGACCATTACTGAGAGATCCAAGTGCACAACCAAAGTCCATTCCAAGAAACTTTAATTCCACCATTTTTTTTATCTAATCAACAACTCTTCTGGGTTGTACCCTAATACAAAAATCAGACAATGATTTGAAGTTTTTTTTTTTTTTTTGGACAAATCTAAATGGGATTTCAGTGATTTAATTCTTAAAAGGGTACAAATTTCAAGAAGAAGAATTGTTAGTAAAGGTTATAGTTAGTTGGCAGCCTTCTAGGTTGGGGCAATTTGTGGTCCCCATAATTTTATTTTATTTTTTATTTGTCCGTCCCAAAATAAGTGTCGTTAAAGAAAAAAAAAATTGTATATTTTTTTCGACTATAGTCTTATGTTTTGTTTTTCTTAATAACGTTCAATTCTCAAGAAACATTATTAAATTGATTTGGTAAATAACATATTGTATGTACTATGTAGTAGTTTTTAAATGACCGTGATTTCTGCTAAGCTGACACTTTTTTGGAATAGAAAGAGAGGTATTTTATGAATATATCTTTTTTCTAGGGGTTTCTCAATGCTCGATATATATTGGAGTAAGACTAAATTTTAATCTGCGCATTGCAAGGTTTATTTCTTGAAATGATTCTTCCAAAGAAATTTTATTTTTATTTTTGAGGACTTCAATCTGAAACCTCTGATTAGAGCGGAAGGACGTCGAATATCCTATCATAACCTATGGTGATGACAATATCATATATTAGTGCAATTTAGCTTACTAAAAAGTAGTAGTTTCTTTTCTTAATTTTAATCTATTAATATAATGGATTATGAGTTACATTTAAAAACCTTATAGTAGAAAGGATATTTGCAATACTAGTGCAAAGAAGTTAAATCATAATTTATAACTTATATGCGGTTGACAAGCAAAGAATTTTGATATTGTTAGGTTGCATAAGCCACAAAGGTCAACTAAAATAAGGTCTTGTAATGCATGTAAATTAGTATTAGTTAGTATAATTTAGAAGAGAGCAATAAGTAACAATTTATAATATTCTTTAATTAAACTGATTTATTTATTTTACTATTTTGTACAATAATTAAATTATTGATTTTTGGTTAATTCAGAGATACATATGAAAATTTTTGCTCTATGCTAATGCAATTTTTAGATTTCTATTTGTCAAGCATACATGTAAATCACTCTCTATACACACAAGATACATGTATTTATATGTATTTGGAGTGATTCACATATATTTGGGATACCAAATGTATGGGATAGTGGCAAGCGAGAAGAGAGAGAGGCGGGCGAGATTTGCTATATATTTCAGATACATGTGAATCCACTTGGATACAATGTATATAGAACAAATTACACCTACATTTGACCTCATGTATTCGAGATCCATGTATCTGGAGGCACCGAAATCTGATAAGATATGTAATATTGCAAATTAAAGTGTATCTAAGTAATTAGCTACTAGACTAATGAAATTTCTGCAAATTCCCTTTTTTAATTGATGGAGATTTCTTTAATGAGATGAAGACAAATAAAATTGGTTAATATGATCAAAGGTTTATGACGCGTTTAATTCTTTTTTATATATATCTTTTTTATTTAATTTGTAATTGTCTAATGTAATATTCTTGATATATAACAACATATTAATCAAAACAAAACATTTCACATAATATATCTGGTGATAACGTAACAAAGAATAAGACACTTCGAAAAAAAATACAATAATACTTTAAAACTTAGTGTTATTTAGTAAAAAAATTAAGTACTCAGAGTGAGAAGCCAATTATTCACGGAGAAAAAAGAGATAATTAAATCGTTAAGAGTCCAACAATCTAATTTTGATTTATTTAAAATAATATGAGTTTTGATAATCTTTCAACTTTTAATGAGAGATATATTACCAATTAAACATGATTTTTGAGTATATTGGTCACCAATGATAAACAACTTTCAACTACATTTTGATTGTCCGACTTTGGGGATGTTATGAGCCAAAAATTTAGAGGGTGTTGTCATAATTATGTGAAATAAATTTGTGTCAATGTTAAAAGAAAGTAACTGCAAAACCTAATTTTTTTATTTAAATTTGAAATTGGAACCTTCAACATTGATGTACGTAAACATGGTGGGACAAAACAAAAGAGGTAACTGAAAGGTACAGAAGATAGTCTTTTTTATTATTATTGTTGAAACCAAGTACCAATGGAAGAATAAAAAGCATTACTTGGAGTCTTCATAATAAGAAACAAGGACTATGTACTGAATAATTAGACAAAGTAGAACAATAATCCTTCTTCAATAAAGAAGCAATATATACAAATCATTAATCAACATCTTGTAATCTTGATAATGCATTTGTCTGTCTCTACACCTTTCTGCTGGAAAATGAGGTTTGTTAATCAATGTACCAATTCACGTCCCTCTGTTGGCGCTGCTCTTTCACCTCATTCCACTGTATTGGTGCTTGTAGAATTCAAGAACTGCTCTTCTTTCCTCCATTTCCGAAGGCCCCAATAGGTTGTGCAAGAATGCGCTTCATTGCCTTCACTCCCAATGGGTTGCCCTTGCTCTGTATCAACAAAAGCAATAGAGTAAGTAGAGAAAAAACTCTGGTCCAAATTCTTTACGTTGTCTGTGCATAGGAGAGTTGAAACTCCTTTGTAGAATTGACAAATTCAAATTACTTACCATTGAGCAGGTGCCTTGACGAACATTGCAGACAGGATAGTCGTGTGGGCAGCAACTGTAGTGGTCTTCACAGCAAGTGGCTCCTTCAAGTGGGCAGCATCCCCAAGAGAAGCAAGAATTATGGAACTGAAGGATACAGCAGCAAGTGGTGCCGACAGGGCATTGAGAAGATTCATCACACTCGGTAGGTGGCTTGACTGGAGATGGAGGAGATGGAGCGGGTTTAGGAGGATTTGCGCCTGTCTTTACTGGATATGAAGGCTCTATGGCTAAACCACACAAGCCACTAGACCTGGCAACGTTACGTTGGACTCTGAGGTAGCCCTTCTCTCCCCATTTAGCTCCCCATGAGTTCCTAATGATCCAATAATCCATGCCATTCTCAGTACCATATCCAGCAACAACTACACCATGATCCACTGCAGTACTACATTTTCCAGTAAAGATACCCTGAAATTACAAGTAGGATAATCGCGTAAATAATTGGATGTGATCATTATTATATCATAGTTTTTCGACCTACAATTAGAAGTCTGTCAATTAATATATCTTTGGTCGGAAAAAAAACTACACGTCATTGATCAAAAGGCAACATTTTACTGTAAAGACATTAACTTAGATAGGGTAATACGAGAATAGAAACATACAGATTTGTAGTGCTGGAAGTCTCTGCCACCAGCTTCAATTGCAATGCTCACAGGTTGATGTGCAACAGCCTTTTGTAGCGCCTTTTCGTTATTAACAGGAACATCTTCATAGCTATCTATTTTAACAACCTTGGCATTTTTCTGCATCACAAACAAAATATGCTGCCACTTATTAGTCTAAATTTTAACATTGGTATTTAGTTAGGAGTGTAATTGAAATCAAGAATGTTATACTGACCCTGTACTGGTCGCATACGCCATTACGTTCTTTGTAAGGGTAGTCTTCTTCAGTGTCAATTCCTCCATTATTGATGACGAATTCAAAGGCATAGTCCATAAGACCACCATCGCAACCTTGATTGTACGACTTATCACAATCCACCAACTCTTGCTCTGATAGTGATATCAAATTCCCGGTTACTATCGCATTTATTGATTCCATGGCAGCAACGGCAGAGAATGCCCAACAACTCCCTGGTTCATTTAATCGATTGATTAGAACACAAATATTCAGCCATACAACAAATTTATTGAATTGAAGTATACAAATGTTTAGCCATTTTTTTATGGTTGAGGCACATAATTTGGTGGTAGTTAAGCAGTAAAATAGTTATATCACATGGGTCATTTGATAGCTGGTTAGAGTTCATAACTCGCAGATACATTGCTCATTTGCTCGATACATAAGTTTTGTACCAGATACATAACTATAACTATAAACTAGGTTCATATTGATTTAGATTTGAAATAATTGAGATTATGTATCAACAATAACATTTGTACCAAATATATTGTACAAACAAAATTGTAATGTATCTAATAGAGGAGTGATGTATCCAAATGTTAAGAGAGAAGAAAAAAAAAATAAAAATTTGTAATTAATTCAAATGAAAGGAATTTTGAGAGATTATGTTATCTTAAGTCGTGTAATTACGTAATTTTTCCATTATTATGTGCAAGGATATTCATGTAGCATGATAATATCTAAATTTCCTTATAACTTATACATGCATTAGTTATATAGATTTTTAATATAATAATATTTTTAATAAATACGACAAGTATTTTAAGAAGAGGAAGCATCTACTAAAAAATCAAGACATGTTGGAGGCATCATAGAATTTTAAAACATATTTCAAACTTGTCAAAAAGCTGCAAAGATGCCAAAAGATACAAATTAGTTTGCCAAATGAATAACATTTGAAATCGATGTTTGTTCCCTTGTTTGTTTGTTGATATTTTTATAATTCATATGGTATTTTATAAGGAGGATGAAACTGACATTATTGGGTCAATTCATGTAACGTTTATATCGATTTGCAAATTAAATATAGCATATATTATAGTATTCTATAAACATCAATCATTGAGCTTTTCCATAATTATCAAGTTCCGTTGTTTAAAGTTTTTCACCATAATTATCTGTTGTGTTCATATTTGACCCGAAAAATAATTAGGAAAATTTTTTGAGAACAAAATAACAGATTATAATACTTTAAGGAGTCGTTTGGTTTGAATATGAGTTATGATGGGATAAGTTATGTTGGGATAAGTTATGTTGGGATTAGTTATGATGGGATAAGTTGTCCTGGGATTATTTCTTATTGAGTGTTTGGTTTGTTATATTCAAAATAATATTTATTGATAAATTTTAAGAACAAGTTGTTTGTTTACAAAATTACCCTTCACTTTATTTAAACTTTTTAAATATTTCTTTGTGAGCTTTAGTTATTCATTTTTTAAAATAAAACTTTTATTTTATTTAACTTAAATATTTTTGTTTATGTATTCCCATGATAAGTACCATGTGTATTTAAAAATATAACTTTTTTCTTATTTAGCTTAAAAATAGAACTTCCCTCTTAAGTTTATTAAAGAGAAGAAAATTTATGAGAAATCAAAATAAAATAAACATAAGAATTAGTCAAATAAATTCATAAATAAAAATTATATTTATATAGTATAATTTTTTAATAGAAAAATATGTATAATTATCATAAAAATAAGGAGTAGTAAATATTATTATACATGGTATTAAAAAAAATGTAAATATACATAAATGTAAAAAATGATGTATAAAAAGGATTTAAAGGGACATATTTGTCATTTACCTATTTTATCTCGGGATAAGTTATCCCGGGATTACTATACCACCCATGGGGAGGGATAACTTATCCCGGTACTAATTATTAATCCCGGGATAAGTTATCCCGGACTAGCCAACCAAATAACATCATTTTTTTTATCCCATCACTATTTCCTTATCCCATCACTATTATTTCTAATCCCTCACACCAAACGAGCCCTTAGGAATTTGGTGTAATCAAGTCTAGCTTCCTTTTTTTTTTCTTTCTTTTCCCAGTTTCAAGTATCAGCTTCATACTGTTTTCGTTAATAAAATCTTACCTCATCAAAAGCAGTTTGATGGTTGAGGAAAGATTTTGGTAGTCAAAAGTTATGAAAATTGTTAATCTACCATGTTCTTTCCGTGCATGCAGCTCATTTCACTCTCATTTGGATCACAAGTTATCCAAAAAAGAGGTTGACAAGCTAGAGAAAAAGAAATGGACTTACAAATGGGTGGTAGCCATGTCAAATTACAAGTGGAGGGGGACAGACAAGTGTTTTCTGAAGGTAGCTGTCTTGTTTGCTTATTGCTATGTTATTCTATTGTTGATTGCTTCATAGTGCTCAAACCCGTCTCCACGTTTGGTTGTTGTAGATCTTCATTCATCCCTTCTCTTGGGCAGAAGGTCTATTAGGCTATGTTCATGTAATATCAGTCCGGTAAATAGTTAAATAGTGATCTGTGATTTGTTTTAATTCACATTGTTGCAAAATTTTTGCAAAATTGCCAGCTGCATTGCTGGAGCAACATATATCTTTGCTAGACCTAACGTCCAATTTAGGGGCAAATTTGGGCAATAAATCTATAGAGTATTTTGTGGTCCAAATTGTTTGAAAGTGGTATCTTGCTTAACATCTTCTAGGATTTATTAGTGTATTTCTCAAAAGGAACAGAAAATAGTTCATGGTCAGTGAAATGCTGTTGCCGGTGTCTGGTAACTCCTACCCACTGATAGAGATTCCACTTGCTTCTGGGTTTCTTTAGGATTGTGGATCGATTATCATATTGAATCTGGGTATTTTTAAGGGGAAATTTTAAAAATATACAGTCCTACATAAAATATTACGCAATATAGAATATTATATAACATTTTGCAATATTATACCTGAGGGAAAGCATTATACATAATGTGTCAACCTTGTATAAAACTGTATAAATAATATATAAAAGGTGTTTATACACAAATATGAATTACACCGGGAATAATGTTGTATACTATTTTATATTGGATTACGTGGCGTAAATATTGTCTCCCAGTAAACGTAAAGCATACTTTTCCCTTTTTTAAATTGGTTCATCTTGCATTTGGCTTTCTGTTAGATACTTGTCAATTCCAGTTATTTTTGTTTTCAAGCTTCAAACTTGCAGGTGCAGTGATACTTATTGCAATGTGTCTGGATACTCTGCAGTTCTTTTTGAAATCTTTCCTTTTTAATATCCACTTGTGACCCTTCGGGGTGGCCCAGTGGTTTGGGCTTGGGACTTCCATGTTGGAGGTCTCAAGTTCGAAACCCCTTGCCAACGAAAGCAAGGGGTTTGCCTTTTGGTTTGAGCTCGTCGCACCGGGCTTGCCTAGTGCGGGTTACCTCTCCTATGTGGTTTGCGAGCTATTGCATAGGAGCGGGGTTTTACCCTGTGCGCACCCAAATGATAGCGGCTGCGGGTTTCCCTTGTCATCAAAAAAAAAATATCCACTTGTGGGATTATACTCTGTATTATGTGTTGTAAACTTGCGTATGGGTGTGCACGTTTGTGTGTTTCTTTTTGTGATAAACAACTTAAGTTTGTAAAGGATACCAACAGTCAAGAGCTCTCTTTTTCTAAAACGTTGCTCCCTATATGTATTGAGTTACATGTGTACCATGTTTTTTGATGCTTAATGAATGAGTTTAGGTCGAAATGTCGAATTCCCTCGGTTACTGTATTTTAAGGTTCACGGAGGAATGCCTTTTGCTTGCATTGCTGAATAGAGGCAAACCTTGCAATACCTAGCTGGACTGCTCTTTGCTATATCAATGGATTCACCTATTAAAAATTTATGCATTGCTTTTCCACAGTGATCTTCCCATACAATTACAAGTTCCATTGCTTCCTTGCAGGAGCTAGACAGCTTCTTGTTTCATGGCTTGAAGCCAACACTACACAAGCATTGGTTGAGTATATATGAGAAGTCTGGAGGGGCAGATTTTGATTCATCAAAGCAGAGATTATTTTTCTCCATATGTGAGTAAAGGCCATCAAGTTTGTTTTGGTCATTTATTGGTGTTTTACCTATCAAATGTTTGTTGCCTGTGGTCTGATGATAGATGGATAGAACTATGTGCCTGTTTCTTAGTTATTTTGCAACAACTTGTGCAAGATATGTCAGTTACAGTCAGCAACCCTTAGAGTAGTAGATCATTAGTGTGACACCAGAACCCGATGTTCTTTCAGTTTATCAATCAAAGTTTTCATGTCACTTATTTCCTGATGTTCTATGTGGTTCTATGTGATACTTGTGGTTTTACTAATAGCACTATCTATTCTTGTCTGAAGTAGTGTTTACTACTAGGTGTGATTTGGTGAAGTTAAAGTAGAAAAAATGAATTTGAGTTAACCTTGTGGAAAAATTGGAGAAAAAAGAGATTACTAATGGTAGAGAGATGTCTTAGGCTGCATTATTAGCTACTATCTCTTTTTGTGGTGAAATTACTTGTGGAGTTGTTCTATATGTATGTATTTGATTTTGTAAATCTTGTCATAAACTAAAATTGTTCCAAGTGAAATATTTTAAACATCTAAGGGCATAGGAAAAAGCAAACAAAAAGGAAATATAAAATTGATGAAAATTGATGGAGGATGTCCACGTTGTGGCCATGGAGACCTGGCCTTGTATTCCAGCGACCACATAAGTTATTATTTTTCTTATCAAAAAAAGAAGAAGTGGGTGTAGGATAGGGATTGGGAGGTGGCTCGGTGGAGGATCTCCAAATTGGCAAATTCGAATCTTCACAACAAACCTTGGTGTGAGCCCATCTTCTGCAGTTTTTGTGGGCAAGTTTACCAAATGGGCCTAGGCTGGTTCTAACACTATACTCCCCCCCCTCCCCCCCCCAATTGGTCCATTAAACATTGAGGTCCACTTGTAGTGCTGTTATTCTTGGTAGGTGAACATACATTCACTCATAATGGTGCACAAAATTTCACTATGCTGAACTTGACTCATCTCAAAAAAGTAAACATGCTTGACAACGTATTCAATTTTAATTCTGATGTGATATTTCCAACTTAACCAACAAGTGAGATCCATCTCTAATGATTCACACCTTATGTATGCATCAGTGAATGCAAAACGTTGTCGTCCTAGGAACTTTTAAGCATTTGCATTATGTGGTTTGGTGATTGCATCATTCCCTCAAGCTTAAAGTTCATAAAACCAGAGTATACAAAAATTACAGGAAGTGACGTTCTTACTTGCAGTATCAAGTGCTTACTTTAGGTTTTGTAATTCATCAAGTTTGTCTAGATTATGGGAATTTGGTTTTGAGTGATTGTTGAGGGAGGGAAACAAGAATCGGATAGGGTGTGTATTTTCTTCATCGAAGGAGTACTAAAGGTGAATTAGATTCTCTACTTATTTGTTCCTCTTACCAAACTCCTATTGTGGCACCCTTTTTGTTGTTAACCAGGTGGATTTTATCTTGCCCTTCATGTATGTTATTCTGTTTCCTGTTCTGCTATAATTGGTGTTGTAATTGCTATTACTTCCTTTACTCTTATAGGCAACAGCTACCGGGATATTCTGCACCACAACAAGAAACCCTTCTATCTCAAAGGTCTAGAAGAAGATTCAAGTACCATGGATGCTTATGTTATGCATTCTGTAAGAGCATCTCATTAGCTTCTTTTCACCATAATTTACTTGTTCAAGTATTAGTGATGTGTTTTATAATCCAAATTGCAAACATGTCTTGGTTATTTGAGGAAATTGTTTTATGCAGCTCAATCATATCTTCAGAACCAGGGATCTTGTAAAGAAGAACGAGGCAAAACTAGCTAAGCTTCAGGACAATGTGAAGGCGGATATCCTAAGTAATGAAGCCTTTCTTGACCGCGGGTTTACTCGCCCTAAGGTATTTACCTATTTTCATTCCTATTCTTCTGAATATGAATTTGTGAGAAATATACACTTGTTATCTATGTTACATGGATTTTTCATTTGCCTTGGTGTACCCGTCGATCGGGTGATAAGGAATGTGACTACTTTTGTGCTGATTCTACAAAATACACTAGAAGTTAGCAAAAACCTTTGCGTACTTGCACTGGATATTTCCCAACACCAGTAGCGGATATCAAGCTTTGTATGTTTTATTAGAGGTGCATCCTTGTCTTGTTTACAATTTATAGATATTGTTGAGGGCTTTGATGTGTAAAATTGAGGATATTCTTAGAAGACGATTTGTATATGTTAGTGGGAAATTGTGTGATTTCGGTAAAAAGAGAACATCCCGTCCTACTCTTGATACATGCACTTTGCTGGCATAACCTTGTGTATTGTCTGTGAGTTAATACTCTTAAAAGTTATACCCATAGTTAGTAGTTATGGTGGAGCTGGATTATTGCAGAGGAGACTACTTGATGTACAACTATAACTATCCAATCCTCCGTTCAAAGAGACTCTTAAACTTATTCCATCCTGACCCACATTTATGCATATCACTCCTGATAGTTGGGTTAGCCTTTAAGAGGTTAAATCACAACATTGCCCATCTCCAAAGAATCAGAAATACTAGATAGCCTAGCAATTTCTCTTTCCAACTTGACAATTTCTTTTTTTGGTATGGATCTGTTAAT
>NW_006238962.1:2180868-2184137 GCF_000226075.1 Solanum tuberosum | reverse complement strand
ATCATAAAAATAAGGAGTAGTAAATATTATTATACATGGTATTAAAAAAAATGTAAATATACATAAATGTTAAAAATGATGTATAAAAAGGATTTAAAGGGACATATTTGTCATTTACCTATTTTATCTCGGGATAAGTTATCCCGGGATTACTATACCACCCATGGGGAGGGATAACTTATCCCGGTACTAATTATTAATCCCGGGATAAGTTATCCCGGACTTGCCAACCAAACAACATAATTTTTTTTTTATCCCATCACTATTTCCTTATCCCATCACTATTATTTCTAATCCCTCACACCAAACGAGCCCTAATTATTTATTTGATTTGACTTTCTTGTAAATAATTGTTATGCTATTATTATAATACTTTAACTTATTGTGAACAAGTTAAATAAGTTGAGTAAAGGTAGATGATTTTTTTTTTTGGTTTTCACCCAGGTGTTTGGAGATTATATTGAAGCTCTGACTAAATTTGAATAGTGCATGATCTCTCCCACCACTATACTATAACTCATGTTGGCAAAGATAGATGCTTAATTCATTTATTTGGTAGTAAAGTGATTAATATGTAGTTAACTGTTGCGTTGTTTAGTTTTCCATAATACAGGTAATTGTAATATTTTCCTCCTATAATCTTGCTCTTCGATTGTTATTACCGTCTCTTTGTGCTTCCATAATTGTTCAATTATCACGGAATTTTGTTGTAGTCAGTGTTTCTTTTCAGGATATTTTATCATGTTATCTATATAATATTTTGCTATAATTTCGTCAAATCTATTATTTTTTTTCGATCTGCTTTGATATGTCCTTTCTTGAGCAAACATCTATCAAATATAGTTTCTTCAATTCTATTATTTATTTTTCGATATCCCTGTAGGACTAAGATTTATGTATTCTCTAAGGGGACGTTTGGTTACTGGTTTGAATTATGTAGGTATTAGTTATGCAAGGTTTGGTTATGCATGTATTAGCTATGAAGGATTTAGTTATGCAGGATTTAGTTATACATGTATTAGCTATGCAGGGTTTAGTTATGCAGGTATTAGTTATGCAGAGTTTAGTTATGCAGGGTTTAGTTATGCGGGTATTAGGTATGCGGATATTAGTTATGTAGGTATTATTTAGCTATGTAGAGATAACAATACATGAATTATTAACTATTGAATATTAAACTTGTTGTAAATTATTAATATATAATATTTACAAAATAATAATACATGCTAATAAAAATGTGGAATATATTGAATAATATATAATGCTAATATTTGATTAGCATATGTACCGTCAAAAAATATTCAATCAAATTTATAATATTAAAAAAATATTTATATTTGCATAAATAAATAAAAACGGCAAGTATATAAAAAGAAATGAAAATGGTCTATCTATAAAAAGAAATAAAAACAACAAACGTAGATAGGAAAGCAGTAAAGTTTTCAATTAAAAAAAACAAAATAAATTAAAAGAAATGAAAATGGCCTATATATAAAAAGAAATAAAAACAACAAACGTATATAGGAAAACAGTAAAGTTTCCAATTAAAAAAAAAAAAATTAATAGGATAAATATGTAATTTATCATTTTAATACATGTATAACTAATTCTCACATAACTTATTCCACCTTCTACCCTGCATAACTTTATACATAGATTCCCTCATACGTTATGTGGGTATTAATTATGTAGGACTACAAAAAATGCAACCAAACACCGAATAAATTAATATATGAATAACTTTTATACAACATTTAAATTCTTACCAACCAAACATGATATAAGTTATGTTGACTTTTATACCTAATACAAAACTTCTACCAAACATAATATAAAGCTAATGCAACTTTTTATACTTGAAGAAGATGTCTCTTATATAGTAATCAAACTACCCTTAAACTCTCTATATATCAAAAATAGATCTAGAGAATAGACCGTGTTCATCTGACTCCATAAAAAAATTATGAGTTGACTCATGGATCAGGAGGTTCAAAATTCATCTTGAGTTTTCAAATTCAAATTTAATTTTAAGTATATATGTCACTATTTTATACCCACTTATAGATTAAACTGAGTATGTTATTATCGTATACGCACTATATATTATGCTTGGATATTTGATAAATTTAGATCTATAACCAAATAGTAGTAGCAAAATTAACTTACCACAGCTTCCTTGATCCTTAACACCAACAAGCACACCTTTATCTCTCCAGTCTACTGATTCCGGCAAGCTATCCCCAACTTTAGGAAGATACCGATCACTTTTGTTCTTCGACAACCTCCTCCGGTCACCGGAACTCTTCGTACCCAAGTAAATCGACCTGTACTCCTCAGTAGTCAGATCGGCGAATTTCGTCAATCCGAGCTTATAACTCTGATTCGGAACAGAGTTCTGTTCGTCTATATATTTCAAGTTATCCTTGAAGATCTGGAATCTCTTATCCTTTTCTCCTAAGGCGTTGTACGATTTTCCGTGCTCGATTAGCCAGGACTCGTACAACGCCGAGACTTCATCGTCGGTACGATGGTGAATATGAGTCTCGTCGTAGCTAATAATTGACATGTCGGAAGCGGAGGATAAGGTGGAGAAGATAAGCATGAGAAGTAGGGATATGGTGAGAGTTGAGCTGTGAGCTGCCATGATAGGTTGATATTTTTTTTCCCCTGTATTGTTGGGGAAGAAGGGGATTGGGAAAAATGTAGAGAAAGTAGAGTGTTATAAAGGGAAAGTGAAGGGGTATTTTTGGAAATGTAGAAGTGTGTAGGAAAAAAGATGGAAATGAAAAGAACAAAGGACAAATTTAGCTACTCAATTCGACGATCGCAATCCGTCGTGAATTCATATTTAATTGAACAATGAAAAGAACAAAGGACAAATTTAGCTACTCAATTCAACGATCGCAATCCGTCGTGAATTCATATTTAATTGAACTCTAACACGAAACCAAATTTCACCAAAAAAATATACTTAATACTTCCTTTGTTCATGTTTACTAGTTTATATTTAATTTAACACATCATTTAAGAAAGTAATAAGTAAAATGATAATTTTACAATACAATTACTCTTAGGGCCCGTTTGGCCATGCGATATGGTATCATGATATGGAATCATGAGATGAAATTGAAGGTTTGTTTGGACATGCGATATGAAATTTTTGTGTTGTATATTTTCTCATAAACATAAAAATCTCATAAGTTGTAAAACTATTAAAATAGCCCCAATTGTTTATTCAATCTTATCAAATAAACAAAAAATTATAAAAT
>NW_006238962.1:2169862-2180407 GCF_000226075.1 Solanum tuberosum | reverse complement strand
AATAATAAATTTTATATTGGTGAGAATAATAAATTTTAAAAAGTAATGATGTGATTATAAATTTTATTTACATATGAAACAAATGGTTAGTAGATATAAATGTTGGGTTGTTTTAACAAAATATAAACTCATGGATCAATTATTGTGTTAAAATATCTCAAATCATGATATGGAATCACATGGTGATTTCATATCATGGTTTTTGGAGAATATGGTATCACCTCTCATGATATGGAATCAGCGTAAAATCACATGTCCAAACACTGATTCCATCTCACGACACCATATCGTGATATGGTATCGCATGGCCAAACGCCTACTTAATTATTAAAATTATCTCACTAGTTAGGAAATGAATAGGATATTAGTATTTCCTTCATTCATTGTCAACTAAATATTTAAATATATTTTTACTTTTACTTGTCACTTTAGCATATATTTTTATTTTAAAAAAAAAAAAAAAATCAAGTTTTATCGTCAACGTTAATTATTTTTTCCTCAAAATTTGAGACTATAATATTATAAGTAAAATACTTATATTAATCGTTATTTTTTTTAAAAGACATGCAAAATTTAAAATGAGCAATTAAAATTGTACAAAAAACATTTAATAATAAAAATAAAATAGATATTAAAATGAACATATATATATATATATATATATAGATAGATAGATAGATAGATAGATAGATAGATAGATAGATAAGTAAAAATAGAGAGATTAATAAAAGAACCCGCAAAAGGCACAAATTAGTGGTAGGTGGAGAGGCTGAAACTAAAAAGAAAGATATATAAAAATAGAGTAATAGGATTCTAAAAGGTATGTAAAAACTAATATGTATGAGAAAATGATCAAAATGGTCCTTCATAAGGGTTGCTTTATTCTGATCCTTAATATATTTCACATGATCTATATGGTCCTTAATGTATATGAAAGGATGGTCATTTTAGTCCATTAATCCTAAAACTAACCAAAAATTTCTGATTTCTTCTTCTTCTACACAAGTTTCTTCGTGTACTTTACTGGTGTTGAGTGGTTCGCTGACACCAGCGTTTTGGGTATCAATACACTGGTGATTGAGATCATTCTATCCTGGGAGGATATATTCCAAATCATTCATCGGATACTAGAGGAGAATAATTTCCTTAAGGAGACACTGTGCATTCAGTGGGCTTGATCTTTTCGTTCTGTTTTTCCAGATTCTAGTATGTTTTACAGATTTTAGTTTTCTTGTTGAATTAGTTTATGTTCATCTGTTGCTTCACTGATTCGAATAAACTTTGATAACTTCGTATTTCTGCAAAGTTTGTTGAATTGCTGATAACAGACTATACTACAGAATCTTAATGGCTTATTTTATCCGCAGGTCAGCATTAGTGTGCTTCGCATTCATTTGAGTAGTACTTTCTGGAAAGGGTTGAGGTCCTGAAGTTACTCTTTCGATTGTTTGAACCTTCATAAATTCCTTCAAATCCTGAGTTGTGGTAATCATATTGGTATTATCGTTGCGTTATGTTGAAATATGATTGGGCCTGAGGTCTTGGTCAAGGACCAGTTGGATTTCAGGTTAGTTTTCTATGCTCTGGAGCACAGTGATTTCGATTATGTGCTTTAGGTTGCTTCATAACTCCATTTGAAATTACTCTGATTGATCACTCCAATTCCTTTTCGAGTTGTTACATGTATAGCCTCAAAGTGGAGACAATCTTCTTACCAAGCTTTGAATTCTGCTGCACCATAATTCTTCATAGATTAATAAACTCCAAACACCTATATCAAAAGCTCAATGTGCAATTTGCGTGAAATCTAATTTTCAACTTCAAACTAGTAAGCAAGATTCCATAAATACGTAAACATGGTGGGACAAAACAAAAGAGGTAAATGAAAGGTACAGAAGATAGTCTTTTTTTTATTATTATTGTTGAAACCAAGTACAAATGGAAGAATAAACAGCCTAATGAAAGGGGCATTACTTGGAGTCTTGTCATAATAAGAAACAAGGACTATGTACTGAATAATTAGACAAAGTAGAACAATAATCCTTCTTCAATAAAGAAGCAATATATACAAATCATTAATCAACATCTTATAATCTTGATAATGCATTTATCTGTCTCTACACCTTTCTGCTGGAAAATGAGGTTTGTTAATCAATGTACCAATTCACGTCCTCTGTTGGCGCTGCTCTTTCACCTCATTCCACTGTATTGGTGCTTGTAGAATTCAAGAACTGCTCTTCTTTCCTCCATTTCCGAAGGCCCCAATAGGCTGTGCAAGAATGCGCTTCATTGCCTTCACTCCCAGTGGGTTCCCCTTGCTCTGTATCAACAAAAGCAATAGAGTAAGTAGAGAAAAAACTCTGGTACAAATTCTTTACGGTGTCTGTGTATAGGAGAGTTTGAACTACTTTGTAGAAATGACAAATTCAAATTACTTACCATTGAGCAGGTGCCTTGGCGAACATTGCAGACAGGATAGTCGTGTGGGCAGCAACTGGAGTGGTCTTCACAGCAAGTGGCTCCTTCAAGTGGGCAGCATCCCCAAGAGAAGCAAGACCTGCGGAACTCGAGGACACAGCAGCAAGTGGTGCCGACAGGGCATTGAGAATATTCATCACACTCTGTAGGTGGCTTGACTGGAGATGGAGGAGATGGAGCGGGTTTAGGAGGATTTGCGCCTGTCTTTACTGGATATGAAGGCTCTGTGGCTAAACCACACAAGCCACTAGAGCTGGCAACGTTACGTTGGACTCTGAGGTAGCCCTTCTCTCCCCATTTAGCTCCCCATGAGTTCCTAACAATCCAATAATCCATGCCATTCTCAGTACCATATCCAGCAGCAACTACACCATGATCCACTGCAGTACCACATTTTCCAGTAAAGATACCCTGAAATTACAAGTAGGATAATCGCGTGAATAATTGGATCTGATCATTGTTATATCATAGTAATCGACCTACAATTATAAGTATGTCAACTAATATATCTTTGGTCGAAAAAAACTACACGTCATTGATCAAAAGGCAACATTTTACTGGAAAGACATTAACTTAGATTAGGGTAATACGAGAATAGAAACATACAGATTTGTAGTGCTGGAAGTCTCTGCCACCAGCTTCAATTGCAATGCTCACAGGTTGATGTGCAACAGCCTTTTGTAGCGCCTTTTCGTTATTAACAGGAACATCTTCATAGCTATCTATTTTAACAACCTTGGCATTTTTCTGCATCACAAACAAAATATGTTGCCACTTATTAGTCTAAATTTAACATTGGTATTTAGTTAAGAGTGTAATTGAAATCAAGAATGTTATACTGACCCTATATTGGTCGCATACGTCATTACGTTCTTTGTAAGGGTAGTCTTCTTCAGTGTCAATTCCTCCATTATTGATGACGAATTCAAAGGCATAGTCCATAAGACCACCATCGCAACCTTGATTGTACGACTTATCACAATCCACCAACTCTTGCTCTGATAGTGATATCAAATTCCCGGTTACTATCGCATTTATTGATTCCATGGCAGCAACGGCAGAGAATGCCCAACAACTCCCTGGTTCATTTAGAACAAAAATATTCAGCCATACGCCAAATTTATTGAATAGAACTATACAAATGTTTTGCCATTTTTTTATGGTTGGGGCACATAATTTAGTGGTAGTTTAGCAGTAAAATTGTTATATCACAATTCACATGGGTCATTTGGTAGCTGGTTAGAATTCATAACTCGCAAATACATTGCTCATTCGCCCGATACATAATTATAAACCAGGTTCATACTGATTTAGATTTAAAATAATTGAGATTATGTATTAACAATAACATTTGTACCAGATACATCATATACAAATAAAGTTGTAATGTATCTGATAGAGGAAGAGTGATGTATCTGGTTGTTAAGAGAGAAGAAAAAAGGGGACTTTTGTAATTAATTCAATTGGTAGGAATTATTAGAGATTATGTTATCTTCAGTTGTGTAAGTATGTAATTTTTCTTTATTGTATACAACTACAAGGATATGCATAACATAAAATAATATATAAATCTCCTAATTCTATTTTATACATGTATTAGTTATATAGATTTTTAACATAATAATATTTTTAATAAATACGACAAGTATTTTAAGAAGAGCAAGCATCTACTAAAATCAAGACATGTTGGAGGCATCATAGAATTTTAAAACATATTTCAAACTTGTCAAAAAGCTTCAAGATGCCAAAAGAAACAAATTAGTTTGCCAAATGAATAACATTTGAAATCGTGTTCCCTTGTTTTTTTGTTGATATTTTTATAATTTTACAATGCACGTCAATGTCATATGGTATATTTATAAGATGGATGAAAGTGACATTATTGGGTCACTTCATGTAAAGTTTATATCGATTTGCAAATTAAATATAGCATATATTATATTCTATTAACATCAATCATTGAGCTTTTCCATAATTATCAAGTTCCGTTGTTTAAACTTTTTCACCATAATTATCTGTTGTGTTCATATTTGACACGGAAAAAAATTAGGATTTTTTTTTTTTTTTAGAACAAACAATCATATTCTAATACTTCAATTTATTTATTTGATTTGACTTTCTTGTAATTAGTTGTTATGCTATTATTATAATTTAACTTATTGTGAACAAGTAATTTTTTGATTTCTCACCCGGGTGTCTGGAGTTCATATTGGAACTCTAAACACACAACCCTCAAGGAACATATTTAACCCCTTAACCATTAGATTAAACTTTTCACTTGTATCAAAAGGTATCAATACTGTTATATATATTTATTAAATCAAATTTTGACCTTTATATACAATGTAATTTTTACTTGACACCCCTTGATACAGGGTAGGTCCGCCCCGATTAATCGGTAGTAAAGTGATTAATATGTAGTAAAGTATTGTGTTGTTTAGTTTTCCATAATACAGGTAATTTTAATATTTTCCTCCTATAATCTTGCTCTTCGATTGTTATTACTATCTCTTTGTATTTCAATAATTGTACAATTATCACGGAATTTTGTTGTAGTCAGTGTTTCTTTTCAGGATATTTTATCATGTTATCTATATAATATTTTGCTATAATTTCTTCACTTCTATTATTTCTTTTTCGATCTGCTTCGATATGTCCTTTCTTGAGCAAATATCTATCAGATATAGTTTTTTCAGTTCTATTATTTAGTTTTCGATATCCTTGTAAGACTAAAATTTATGTATTACTCTAAATTCTAGATATACCAAAGACAGATCTAGAGAATAGTGAAGGTTCATCTTAACTCCATAAAAAAATTATGAGTTGACTTATAGATCAAGAGGTTCAAAATTCATCTTACGTTTTCAAGTTAGTATATCTATCACTGTTGTATACCCCACTTATAGATTAAACTGAGTATGTTATTATCCTATACGTACTATATATTATGCTTCGATATTTGATAAATTTAGATTTATAACCAAATAGTAATAGCAAAATTAACTTACCACAGCTTCCTTGATCCTTCACACCAACAAGCACACCTTTATCTCTCCAGTCAACTGATTCCGGCAAGCTATCCCCAACTTTAGGAAGATACCGATCACTTTTGTTCTTCGACAACTTCCTCCGGTCACCGGAACTCTTAGTGCCCAAGTAAATCGACCTGTACTCCTCATTAGTCAGATCGGCGAATTTCGTCAATCCGAGCTTATAACTCTGATTCGGAACAGAGTTCTGTTCGTCTATATATTTCAAGTTATCCTTGAAGATCTGGAATCTCTTATCCTTTTCTCCTAAAGCGTTGTACGATTTTCCGTGCTCAATTAGCCAGGACTCGTACAACGCCGAAACTTCATCGTCGGAACGATGGTGAATATGAGTCTCGTCGTAGCTAATAATTGACATGTCGGAAGCGGAGGATAAGGTGGAGAAGATAAGCATGAGAAGTAGGGATATGGTGAGAGTTGAGCTGTGAGCTGCCATGATAGGTTGATGTTTTTTTTTTGTTTCCCTGTATTGTTGGGGAAGAAGGGGATTGGGGAAAATGTAGAGAAGGTAGAGTGTTATAAAGGGAAAGTGAAGGGGTATTTTTGGAAATGTAGAAGTGTGTAGGAGAAAAGATGGAAATGGAAAGAACAAAGGACAAATTTAGTTACTCAATTCACTTTGAATTCAAATTTAATTGAACTCTAACACGAAATCAAATTTAACCAAAACATATACTTAATATTTCCTTTGTTCATGTTTACTAAATCATATTTAATTTAACATATCATTTAAGAAGTAATAAGTAAAATGATAATTTTACAATATAATTACTCTTAATTATTACAAATTATCTCATCAGTTAGGAAATAATTAGTATTTCCTTCATTCATTTTTGTTTGTCAACTACATATTTAAATATATTTTTATTTGTCACTTTAGCATATTAAAAAAAAATTCAAGTTTTATCCTCAATATTAATTATCTTTTCCTCAAAATTTGAAGCTATACATCAATTAATATGAATATTATGAGCAAAATATTCATATTAATTGTTATTTTTTAAAGACACACAAATTTTAAAGTGAATAATTAAAATTGTACAAAAAAACACTTAATAATAAAAAAATAAAATAGATATTAAAATGAACATATATTTTTTATATATACTACTAATAGATAAGTAAAAATAAAGGGATAAGGGTCTGAAAAATACCCCAACTTTGGTTGGATTTGCTGTTGCGATACTAAACTTTCATGAGGACCTATTACCTCCCTAGACTATTTAATACCGTATTTTAAACATATATATTTGCCCACGTGGACATAAAAAATAATGTAAAATTATAAATAGTAATGTGTCCACGTGGGCACATATATACCTTTAAAATACACTATTAAATAAGAGAGAGAAGTGATTAATAAAAGAACCCTCAAAAGGCACAAATTAGTGGTAGGTGGAGAGGCTGAAACAAGAAAGAAAGATATATAAAAATAAAGTAACAAGTAGAATATAATAAATTATTTTACATTCATACAAATATGATTTATTTTGAATTAACTATATCGTATAAATTAGAACAAAGAAAGTAATCAATTTATCCGAATAAATTATAATTTACTCTTAATACAAAGTGCAATTATAATATCTTGGAAAGTGAAGCTTTAGGTAGTTGAAAACAAAAAATATATGTGATTTGTTTTGAATTAACTATATCGTATAAACTAGAACAAAGAAAGTAATCAATTTATCCTAACAAATTATAATTTACTCTTAAATACAAAGTGCAATTATAATATCTTGGAAAGTGAAGCTTTAGGTAGTTGAAAACAAAAAATATTTTTTTAAAAATAAATAATTTGCTCTTTTTATATATGAGGAATAATAAATAAAACTTTTCTAAAATGTGATAATTAAATATGGGAGTTGAGATTCTGATATTTGTCCAAGTAGTGAGAATGTAGATTTTTAAAATAAGATTCTTATCTACTGTTGCGCGGTATCAAAGTAAGACACGTTGATTGGATAAGAAAAGACTGAATGGGCCTTGTTGTTCTCTACTGTAGGACCCATAAGCCTAACTTTTCCTACTATAATTTAATCTTTTTTCCGTAAAATCTTAGCAGCTCAGTTGTTTAATTATCTTAGATGGAGTTTGATTCTCATTTTGATTATCTTAAGAAGAGTTCGATTCTCATTTTGTAATTATTCTCTTCTATTTCTTTTTTCATTTCCTCGATATAAGTAAAGGTATATGTATTGACTTATTCAGTAGGACTACATTGAGTATGTTGTTATTATATTAAAAAAAGGAAAAAAGGTTTGAAAAATACTTTAACTTTGTCCGAAATTGTTGTTACGATACCAAACTTTATGAAGGACCTTTTACCCCCTGCACTATTTCATAGTGTATTTTAAAGGTGTATATGTGCCCACGTGGACACGTTACTATTTATAATGATGCAGTATTTATGATGTCCACGTGGGCACATATATACCTTTAAAATATACTATTAAATAGTGCAGGGGTAAAAGGTCTTTTCCAAAGTTCGATATTGTTACAGCAATTTCGATCAAAGTTCGAATATATTTCAAACTTTTTTCCTTAAAAAATAAAATAGAATTGGATGTGTGAGCTAAGTTAATGAGAGATTGTTTGATATAAACATAATTGTTTTTATTTTAAAAAGTCATCTTCAAAAAGTTAATTTCTACTATTTTTTTGTAAAAACTTATATGTAACAACAGAAAAATAGCAAAAGTGTTGTAAAACAAGAGGAAAATGCAAGAATACTTAAACAAGAAAGTAAGGCAAAAGTGTGATGGAAAGTATAAAGTTGAGAGCCTTATTTTAATCTCTTCAATTGTGTATTTCTTAAGGGTGAAGAAGACCCTTTTATAAGAGGTAAAAATCATTCGTTTACTACCTTAACCAAAATACGTTAGTAATCTTTAATTCTTACATTAAATTAATACATGCATTACGTTAGGTTGATGAAAAGAAACATCCATATTAAATGGATTTGTAACACTCCCCCTTGGATGTTTATAGATAATGTGCCTCGTTAAAACCATACTAGAAAAAACCCAGTGGGAAAAATCCTAGTGAAGGAAAAAGAGTACACACATCTTGTAATACGCCTTGAGTGTTGCCTCATTAAAAACCTTACCAGGAAAACCCAATGGTACAAAACCTTGGCTAAGGGAAAAAGAGTACAACGCGTATTTTACTCCCCATGATGAAAAATTTATTTGATATCTTGGAGATGACGCATTCCAATCTTATATCTTAGCTTCTCAAATATTGACGTTGGCAATGCCTTAGTGAATAAATCTGCAAGATTATCACTCGAACGAATCTGTTAAACATTTATCTCACCATTTTTGTTGAAGATCATGTGTGAAAAAGAACTTAGGTGAAATATGTTTTGTTCGGTCTCCTTTGATATATCCTCCCTTTAATTGAGCTATGCAAGCAGCATTATATTCATACAATATTGTTGGAGTCTTTGTTTGCACAGAAAGACCGCATAATTGCAAAATGTGTTGAGTCATTGATCTCAACCATACACATTCTCGACTAGCTTCATGAATGGCTATTATCTCTGCATGATTTGAAGAAGTAGCAACTATTGTTTGCTTCATCGAACGCCATTATATAGCTGTACCTCCGTATGTTAATAAATAGCCTGTCTGAGATCGAGCTTTCTGTGGGTCAGACAAATAGCCAGAATCTGTATAACCGATCAATTCTGACTTGGATGCATTAGAATACAACAATCCCATATCAATTGTTCCTTGAAGATATCTGAATATATGCTTAACACATTTCCAATGTCTTCTTGTTGGGCATGAGCTGAATCTCGCCAATAAACTTACTGTGAAACAAATAGCTGACCGGGTATTGTTGGCTAGGTACATTAGTGCCCCAATAGCACTAAGATATGGTGTTTCATCACCAAGAATCTCTTCATCATTTTCTTGAGGTCGGAATAGATCTTTATTTATATCGAGAGATCTCACAACCATCGGGGTACTCAATGGGTGTGATTTATCCATGTAAAATCGCTTCAAAACCTTTTATGTATATGTTGATTGATGGATAAATATTCCACTTTTCAAATGTTCAATCTGAAGGCCAAGACAAAATTTTGTCTTTCCAGGATCTTTCATTTCAAATTCTTTCTTCAAACACTCAGCGGCTTTTGAAAGCTCTGTAGGAGTTCCAATGATGTTCAAGTCATCAACATAAACAAATATTATTACAAATTCAGATTGTGACCTTCGTATAAAAATACAAAGACAAATAGGGTCATTCTTATACCCCTCTTTTAGCAAATATTCGCTAAGATAATTATACCACATTCGCCCTGATTGTTTCAATCCATATAAGAATTTCTGAAGCTTTATTGAACAACTTTCTTTTGAATTTTCATATGCTTCAGGCACTTTGAGTGCTTCAGGGATTTTCATAAAAATATTGTGGTCTAGTGAGCCATATAAATAGACTGTGACAACATCCATTAGATGCATTTCAAGCTTTTCATGAACTGTCATATTTATTAGATACCTGAAGGTAATTGCATCTACCACAGGAGAATATGTCTCCTCATAATCAATGTCAGGCCTTTGCGAAAATCCTTGTGCCACAAGTCGTGCTTTATATCTTACGACTTTACTATTTTCATTGCGTTTTCACACAAAAACCCACTTGTACCCAACTGGCTTGACACCTTCAAGGGTTCAAACTATTGGTCCAAAAACTTCACATTTTTCAAGTGAAGCCAATTCTGTTTGAATTGCTTCCTTCCATTTTGACCAATCATTTCTCTGTCTACATTCATTGACAAATCTTGGCTCTAAATCCTTTTCTTGTTGCATTATTTCAACTGCAACATTATAGGCAAAAATATTATCCACCACAATATTATTTCGATTCCACATTTTTCTCGTCGAGACATAATTTATAGAGATTCCCTCATTCTCATTATTTTCAGGTACATGGACCTCATCTGTGGTGTCTTCATTTATTATGTCTTGGAGCTCTTCATGAGCAATTGCCTCTATATTATGATCAT
>NW_006238962.1:2137209-2169796 GCF_000226075.1 Solanum tuberosum | reverse complement strand
CTTTTTCGAGGATTTTTATCCTTGGAACCAATTGGTCTACCACGTTTTAAGTGTAGTCCAGACTCATCTGCTTAACATTTTGTCCTTTCGGGACATCAACTCGAACTTGAGCATTAGCAGCTGGGATATATGATTTAGTAACCCGTGAAAAGTTAGTAAATGCATCTGGTAATTGATTTGCAATATTCAGGAAATAAATTATCTTTTGAACTTCTTGCTCACATTGATTTGTTCGAGGATCTAAATGAGACAGTGAAAGTGAATTCCAATATATCTCATTTCCTAATTGCTTTTGTTCTCCCCCTAATGTTGGGTATACTGATTCATCAAAATGACAATCAATAAACCTTGCCGTAAATAAAATCTCCAGTTCTAGGTTTCAAATATTTTATAATAGAACGAGATTCATACCCAACATATATCCCTAACCTTCTTTTGGGGGACCCCTATCTTTATGCGTTGTGGTGGAGCAATTGGAACATATACCGCACAACCAAAGATTCTAAGATGGGAAATGTTTGGCTCCTGGCCAAAAACCAATTGTAATAGGGAGATGTCATGATAACTGGTTGACCTTATGCGCACAAGTGCCGCTGCATGCAAAATAGCATGCCCCCAAACCGAAACAGGCAACTTTGTCCTCATCAACAATGGTCTAGCTATCAATTGAAGACGTTTAATCAATGATTCTGCTAAACCATTTTGAGTATGATCGTGCAACAGGATGTTCAACTGTTATTCCAGTGGACAAACAATAATCATTAAATGCCTGAGATGTAAACTCACCAGTGTTATCAAGACGAATTGTTTTTATTGCATAATCTGGAAATTGTGCTTTTAACCTTATTATTTGAGCCAACAACCTCGCAAAAGCCATATTACGAGTTGATAATAAGCACACATGAGACCATCTTGTAGATGCATCTATCAAGACCATATAATATTTAAATGGTACACATGCAGGGTGAATAGGCCCACATATATCACCCTGTATCTGTTCCAAAAATGCGGGAGATTCCACTCCAACCTTAGTTGTTGATGGTTTGGTAACCAACTTTCCTTGTGAACAAGCAACACAAGAGAATTTCTTTGATTAAAGAACATTTTGGTTCTTCAAAGTATGCCCATGTGAATTCTTAATTATTCTGTGCATCATATTATAATCGGGATGGTCCAACCGGTCATGCCAAATGATAAAATCATTAGAATCAGTAAACCTTTTGTTTACTACGACATGTGATTCAACCGTACTAATATTTGTATGGTACAACCCAGAAGAAAGTGCAGGTAATTTTTCATGCAAAAGTTTCTTCTCCGCATTTATTGTAGTAATATAAAGGTATTCAACCTTTCCTTCATTCGTAGTCTCAACATGATAGCTATTTTGGCGAATAACCTTGAAACTTAACAAGTTTCTATGAGACTTACTACAATACAATGCATTATCAATTATCAATAATGTTCCTCTAGGTAGTAATAAGGTCGCTCTTCCAGAGCCCTCAATCAATTTTGTACTACCAGATATTGTATTAACATATGCCTTTTGCATTATTAAATGAGAGAAATATTTTTTTTCTCTTAGTATCGTATGAGTTGTGGCACTGTCCAGAAGACACATATCTCCATTACTCATCTTGGATCCAACTGAAGACTAGGAAATTTTATTTATCTTCATAAAAATAAAAATACATAATAAGAAGTACGAAACTTAAAAAAAGAAAATTTAAGTACATGAACTTCAAGTAAGACATTAAAAACACATAATATTATTCATTTCCCAATTCAATTATCAATCTTCAATCCAGTTTAATTATCAATCTTCAGTTGCGATCCCCGAAGAAGTCCTCAGCTTCTAGATGAGTAATATCATCGAGCACATCAAAAGCGTCATCTTTCAATGCTAAATTCGCCTCAACATTCTCATCATATTTTTTAGAAGACCCTGTCTGAGCATCATCTTTGAGAGTCAAATGTGACTCTACTCGGGCATTAGAAGAGGAGGCACCACATTTATTCCCTTTCCTTTTAAGGAATTTTGATACAGCCTGACAAAATGCTCAGGTGCCCGACATTCATTTTTCCAGTGACCTTTAAGGCCACAACGATGATAGTGATCGCCCTTGCCTTTTAAAGGATTATTTTGAGAACTCATATTGTTCTCCCTTTTGTTATGATTACCACCTCGACGATTATTATATCGTCTTTTGCCTTTGCCACGTCCACGCACATAATCATGGCCCTGATTATTTTGTCTTATTTCAGACTGGCCGTGTGCTTCTACCCCATGGGCCTCCGGTAATGGAGCACTTCCAGTGGGACGGGCTTCATGATTTTTCATCAAAAGGTCATTATGCTGCTCAGCCACCAGAAGGCATGAGATTAATTCAGAGTATTTTTTAAAACCCTTTTCACGATATTGCTGCTGTAATATCATATTGGAGGCATGAAAAGTAGTTAGTGTCTTTTCCAATATGTCCTCATCTTTTATAACTTCCCCACATAATTTTAATTGGGAAGTGATTCTAAATACAATAGAGTTATACTCAATTACGGTTTTATAATCTTGAAACCATAAGTGCATCCACTCATAACGACCCCTTGGCAATACAGTTGCCTTGAGGTGGTCATACCTCCCTTTCAAACCTATCCACAATTCAAGTGGATCTTTCACTGTTAAGTATTCAACCTTCAGACTTTCATCATGATGATGACGAAGGAAAATCATAGCTTTCGCTTTATCCTGACTTGATGCCTTATTTCCTTCGATTATACAATCACCAAGACCCTTAGCGGTAAGGTGAATTTCAGCATCAAGTACCCATGATAAATAGTTCTTTCCAGAAATGTCAAGTCAAGCTTTGATAAATTCGACATGATGAAAACTATCATAAAATAGTTGAGTTAATAACATGATTTTGATTTCTTTATAATGAAAGATAAATTAATATTTCAAATGATTAAGAATTAGTATAAAATTTATTATAAGTTAAAGTAGATATTAACGCCATTTTTTTTGGTGAGTTTCAAGTCATATTTAATACAATAATATTCTTCTTTATGACACACCAATATACTTATCATAATGTATGAAAATACTTACGAGTTATTTTAACTAGCATGCTATCATATTACTTAGTAATTAATTTAGAGTTATAAGTTAGTAGCATATAAATAACATAACAATATAAACTTGAAACGTATTGATTATTATGCCTAGTAAAGTATCATAATAATAGCTAAATCAACTTATATATGCAGCTATTAAATTATCGATCAAAGATTTATGCAATTCCTATTAGAGGTGTTATAAACATATAAATGTATACCTGACTCTAAAAGAAAGTTGATTAACTTTTAGAATTTAATTTCGAATTAAGTAGATCTCAGTTGGTTAGAGACTCGTGCTGATAACGTGTTGTAAAACAAGAGGAAAATGCAAGAATACTTAAACAAGAAAGTAAGGCAAAGTGTGATGGAAAGTATAAAGTTGAGAGCCTTATTTTAATCTCTTCAATTGTGTATTTCTTAAGGGTGAAGAAGACCCTTTTATAAGAGGTAAAAATCATTCGTTTACTACCTTAACCAAAATACGTTAGTAATCTTTAATTCTTACATTAAATTAATACATGCATTACGTTAGGTTGATGAAAAGAAACATCCATATTAAATGGATTTGTAACAAAAAGATAGTTTTAAAAAAAAGGATTTTGTCACATCACGAGAGATTAGTAGTCAAATTTGTTTTTATTTTAAACAAATCATCTTGAAAAATTAATTTCCACTTCTATTTTTTGTTAAAACTTATATGTAACAACAGAAAAATAGCAAAACATAATAACAAAAAAAAATGATCACATCATGAGAGATTAGTAGTCAAATTTCAATAAAAATCAAGAGAAAAAAAAATTAATTGCTTCTTTGAATTTGGATAAGTTAGCTCGGCATACCGAAATTATTCCATATTTGTGATAATGACAAAATAAATGTACTTGAATGAAATATTTAAGTTGATCAAAATATCACGATAAAAAATATAACGTTGATTTTTAAAATATATATCCCTATTTAGTAATTATTTTTCTCTCATCAAAAACCCAAAATACAGTTATTTTTTTAATCTTTCGTTTTAATATTATAAAACTCTATTAAATATATTATTATTATATTTTCGATCTCGATGCCAATATCTAGTTGCCAGAGCCTAACATGGATATTGATCTAAGAACAGTTGCGTTGCAACTTGTGTTTCATTGTCTTTTTGATAATGTTATTTGATTGCTACCAACAAGGGTTTGTGGTGGAGTGGTAAGTACTCCTTCATCCTTAATCAAGGGGTTTCGAGTTCGAATTCCCTTGGGTACGGAGTCGCCTTTGTTAGGGAGCGTTTTACCTCCAATGTGGGACTTTCCAGTGCGAATTCGGATATAGTCGAGCTCCAACGTATGTACCAGATATCGGATGAGAAATAAAAAAAAAAAAATGTTATTTGATTGCTACTTTTCCTCTTAAAAAAATATAAATAAATAAATCCAGACAGCAAGTCACTAGTCATGGATGAAAATAACAAACAAACAAAAATATCAACTTATTTAACACCAATAATGCTTATCAATTAGATATTATATATTATATACTACTATTATAAGATATCAAGAATATTCAAAGAGGTTATAAGAAATATAATTATATTACAAGAACTATATATATATACTAGTATAGCTAATTTACACGGCATCGACGGTGATTGGTTAACTTATTCTCAATAAATTATATAGAACTAGAAGCTGACGTACCGATTCAATCAAATTTAATAATTTTTAGAACAAAGTTTATATTTTTGTAATAGTAAATTTATTATATATATATATAGATCTAAATTCAACTACTTATAATTTGATCTTATTATTTAAATTTTGAAATTTATAAATTTCAAATTCTAAACGGATCCTTTCACCATTAGTTTTTATTAATATCTTTTGTGTCTTTCGAAAAAAAAGTCGTATTAGATTTAAATTTTAAACGGAGGAAGATATCAAGCAATGTATCTGGCCATGTTCTATTACCACTTACTTATTATTTAATTAAATTTTAAGTTTTGCCTTAAAATTTACACTTTTGAGGAAAAGTCGAATGAATTGGCCTTTAGGATTAAGTTAACGTTTGATCATATATTTTTAAATATTTTTGAAAAAAAATAGTTTGGGTGAAGTTTCAATACATGTTTTGGTCATAATTTTTGGAAAATATATTTTACTTTTTTTTAAAATGAAACATAATTTATATATATAAATTTCAAAAAAACTATTACAAATATTTAGAAGTTTGACATAATTTTTATAATGAACTAGATAATATGCTATTTAAAAATTATAATACGATATTTTGGAAAAAAACTAATAATAATAATACGATTATCATCTATTATATTTAGTTACAAAGACCATCGACGCAGAAAGATAAATGATAATGATGGTATATAACTATCTTTTACTATAATATTTTCATATTCTACAAATAATCTTTTAATGAGAATGCGTTTAATGAGTAGTCGGGTAGCTAGATAGAATTATAGTTGAAATCATAAAGGATGATTTATTTATTTATTATAAAATATAAATATTTAGGGTGAGTTTAAAATTTTAAAAGAATTGAGAAACTAGAATTTGGCCCCAAGACCATTTTTTCCAGATTTTGGGGTCTTGTGTTTTTTTTCCAATTTTTTCTTTGACAAATTTTATGACTCTATTTTTTTTCAAAAACTATTTGCAAGAATTATGACTAAACGGTCCTAAGACACACGCAACCTTTTAATTTGTTTTATTACTCCCTTTTATTTAATTTATGTGTTATCGTTCAAATTTTGAAAGTCAAATAATTTTTCGATAAATATTTGACGATAACTAGTTCAAATAAAAAACTCATACGGCGAATAATTCATGTATGAAACTAAAAAATTGATATACTTTAGGTGTATGAGTTTCTTGTTTGAACAATCTATCATCAAATATTTATCGAAACATATCCCAACGAGTATTTACTTTTCCTAGCTTGAAATATCACCATTGTTCAGATAGAAAAAATGAACAACTGATAACTACAATATGATTCTATAAACATTTGATGATATTCCAGATAAAAGAAATATCGTACACATAATATTTCAATATAAAACTCAAAAATCAAAATATTGGTATTGGATATTAGGTGATATATATGAAGTATCTTCCTCTACTGCTCCCTCAAAGGTCCTTAAATCGTGCACTCAATAACTTCCCAAATAAACTAAAACTTGAAAAAGACAAATAATAAATTAGAAAATTAATCTAAAAACCAAACAGTTGTAAATTGAAAGTGGCTGGTGAAGAAAAGAGAAAGTTAAGTAAAGATTCTAATTAGAAAAAAAAAACAATATAGTAATAATACGTTCACTTCATCTGTCTATTCATGTGTGGTCCATTTAATGAATTTGGTTGTATTTTGACAATGATATAAAGGGGTTATTCAATTTCACAATTTAAACACTATACTTCATCCATTTCATATTACTTAACTTATATCGATCTGATACATTCTTTAAAAATATATAGTATGATTAACGATCCAACTTAATTTCAAAACAATAAAAATTGTGATAGAGTAATAAATATTATTTCATCCTTAATCAAAAGATCTCGAAAACGAATTCCTTTAAATATAGAATCGTCTTTATTAAAAAGAGTTTTAATTTTATAAAACTTCAATACAGATTCGATAAAGATAAATAATTTAATCCATAAATCCAAGTAGGTCTTGTATTCAATGAAGCAAAATATAGACCACCTACCGTTTGATTGATTAGGCATAGCAACTTATCTATATTTGGGTGTAAAAAGTCCACGTAAATAAATTTCTCATCATAGATTCAAAATTATTTTGTCTTTGGGCAGATAAGATTCACAAAAATTTTAAAAGAAGTGTTAGCTGCAAATATTACGTTTATTAGAAATTAATAAATATAATATATAATTTACTAAAATTATATATATTAATTAAATTTCTCTTTAAAATTAAACATCACTATGAAGATGAAAAATTAGGGTATAACTGAAAAATATACTCTTAATTTTATCTTGAATTTGTAAGATAACACTTTTTTGGGATAAAATAATTTTGCTAACGTAGGGAGCTGGGAGCAATATGTTAAGTAATAAGAGGGTTGTTTAGTTCATGGGCGAAGTTAATTCTTAGATTATAGTTTAAATTGGGACAAAATTAGGGGTGGACGTTCGGTATTCAGTTCGGGATTATTAAATTTCAGGTTTGATAATTCGGTAATTGATAGTTAAAAGTAGATATCAAATATCAAAATTTTAAATTTCGATTCAGTAATCGGTAAATTAAATTTTGGTTTGGTATGGTATTCGGTTAGACCGTATTGAAGTTGTAGCCGATTGTATTACAAAGTTAATTACTATTTTTCCAATCATTTCTAATTTTTTTTATGAGGATACACGATATAATAGAAGATCAATAAGTAAGAAGACATCAAGAAAAATAAATTGATACAACTAAAAGACATGTATTTGGGTTGTTTATGTTCATTCTTTAACTTTTTTCTTTGGACTTGTATTAATGAGTAATGAACATGTTGATACATGATTTTTATTAAGTAAATAATTCGGTATTCGGGAAATACCAAATATCAAATGGTACTAATGTCTTAAATCAAACCCAAATTACCCGAATACCATAATTCTATAATTTTACTCCTGAATACCCAACCAAATACCCAAGTACCAAATTATCAAAATATTTGGTTTGATTCGATAATTCGATTTTTGATATTTTATGTCCAGTCCTAGACAAAATAAGACTATTTTATCTTTAATCAAACAAAGTGTTCCTTCTGTTTCAATTGAATTATTCTGTTTTGACTTTATACGAAATTTTAAAAAGTAAAAAAAAATTGAATCTTATGATCTTAAATTAAAAATATGTAAAATATGTCAAAATATTCAATTCACATGTCTTTCTTGGTTGGATAAATAAATTTATTTTCAGCAATCAAATTGCGATCCACTTTCTACGTTTGCTGAGTAGACCATGCCTCTTGCATTGATGACTTTGGCCCTCCGTTGGCTTTAATCGAGGAAAACATGGATCGTGATTATAATAAAAAAGATGCAGATGGCATCTCTTAGGAAAAAATAAAATAATCACCAATGAACTAATACTTGATACTTAAATAAAGAAGAAACTAGAAAGAAATTATTTATACGCTATTATCAACCAATAAATTCAGCAACACTATAAGCAATGAAACTTCCGTCTCATTTACTTGCCTGATGAATCAATCCCTAAGAAACCCCCAAAAGGGCTTCCATCTAATGGGTACACGAAAATGATCAAAAGAATGAATGACCATTAGAGGAGGAATAGCGATATAAATTGATTTCGTACTACGTTTTCTATCTTCACACAAAAAAAGAGATATTTCTTTTGATAAAAACTAAAAAAAGAAGAAGTTAAACAAACAAATTAAAATGAACGAAATACATAATTTAATCTCAAAAAACCTATCTATGTGAACCAAGTAACCCCTAACAAATTGTAAACATGGGTATGGGTCCCATTCATCCAAAACTAAAGTTAAACCGTCCAAACCAATTTTATGAATCTGTCAGTCTATCAATGCACTTATCTTTGGGCTTGGATTTGATGCTTTTGTGTTGAAAAGTCTCCAATTCTCATCTCTGATGCCATCTCCTAATCTTTTAGAATTATAGAGTATGGAGCATGGGGTTCCTTGTCCTTTATCATCTAGTTGCTACAACATCAATGTATCAAACATAATTTGGGAAACTAATACAAATTTCACTAGTGTAGGAGCTAATTACTTAGATATACGCTAGTTTGCAATATTATGAATCTCATCAGATTTTGGTGCGTCCATGTCCAGATACATATATCTTAGGATATTTATGAGGTCAAAATTAAGAGTAATGTGTTCTAGACTGTATCCAATTGAATCTGCATGTATTTGAGATACATAACAAATCTCGCTCGCCACTCTCACATGTATCTGGTATCTCATATGCATGCGAATTACACCAGGTACATATAAATACATGTATCTAGTGTGTATTTGGTGTGATTCGCATGCATCTGAGATACATGACTATCTCGCTCGCCTCTCTTCTTTAGTGTATTTCATGAGAACAAAAATGCATGTATCTAGGTGTATATTCCGCATTATTTGACAGAAAACTCTTAATTAATAATAAGATACGTAATTATTTTGAAATATAGATAAAATTAATATAGGGAAAAGGGACAAATATACCCCCGAACTTTTGTAAATGGTATGCGTATACCCTTCGTTATACTTTTTAGGACGTCAGTATCCTTGCCGTCCAAATTTTGGAGCATATATACCCTTTAAGTTAACGGTGGTACACGTGTCTCGATCTTAACCACTGACCTAATATTTGTTAAATTTCTAGACCCAAAATTAAAAAAAATCCACCCGAATTAATTTAGAAACCCGCCCAAATACATAATACCCATAACACAAAAATATTTAACCAAAATCCCCCAAATCAATTCACTTAATTTCAAATTAAGCAACTTAAACACTTGTTTAGCAGCATCTTTCCCCGTCTTCATCCCCAAATCATCCTCAACACTAAGGGGCCGTTTGGTTACTGTATAAGTTGCATTTTATCCATGTATAAAAAGTTGCATTACTTTTACCATGTTTGGTAGAAATTTTGTATTAGGTGGAAAAGTCAACATAACTTATATCATGTTTGGTTGGTAGAATTATAAATGTTGTATAAAAGTTATTCATGTATTAATTTTATACAGTGTTTGGTTGTGTTTTTTGTAGTCCTACATAATTAATACCAACATAACTTATGAGGGAATCTATGTATAAGTTATGCAGGGTAGAAGGTGGAATAAGTTATACAGGTATTAGTTATACATGTATTAAAATAGTAAATTACACATTTACCCTTATTGATTTATTTTTAATTATTTTCATTGAAAATGTTATCCAACTATGCTATTTTCCTAACTTTTTTTTTAATTACACGAACAACTTTTTTTTTCTGTTTTCATTTGAAATCCAAATGTAATATTTTATTAATATTTGAAATTGAATTGTATATAGCGTTATATATTATTAAATATATTCCACTTATTTAATTGACATGTATTATTATTTTATTTAGGATGTGAATTTATACATAATTCATATATTTGGTATATTAAAACTGTATAAACAATATATACAACATATTGATAGAATATTTACATTATATAAAAATAGGGATATTATAATGTACTTGAAATATATTAATTGTATTTTATTTTTATAGGTTATAAACATAAAAAAAATAACAAAATGAAAAAATAGCAGTCCTAATTAAGTATAGAGGGATAAAAAAATTTCTTTACTTTTTATTCAAAAAAAGAGAGAATTTATACTATTTGCTTACTTATTTATTTATTTGTAAGTGATATATATTAATTTACAACAAATTCAATATTTATTAGTTAATAATTTGTGCATTGTGATCTCTACATAATTAAATAATGTATGCATAACTAATACTTGCATAACTAAACCCTGCATAACTAAACCCTACATAACTAATACCTGCATAATTAAATCCTGTATAACTAATACCTGCATAACTAAATCCTGCATAACTAAACCCTACATAACTAATACCTGCATAACTCTAACCAGTAACCAAACGGCCCCTAAATCCCCAACAATTTCTCCTCAACTGTCTCATAGAAGAGGAAGACCCATCCAAACAAGCATAAAGACTGATACTAGGATTTGGTTAAGTAGTAGGGTTAGATTTGTTTGGAGAGAAGAGGTGAATGAGAAAGAGAAGGAGTTTTGGGGTCGGAGTAGAATCTTAAATTAGGTGATTTTTTTAATTTTTTTTTAAAACAAACTCAGAATATGGAAAAAATAAATCAACTCATAGAAGAGTTATTCCTCAAAGCCAAAATCAACAGCAATTGTCAATAGTCGTTATTCTACCAGCATTCCAAGAAACTAAGTACCATAGTTGTCTTCTTGATATTTATATAAAACTCAACTTTTACTTCCCTAAATTTCTCGAATAAACTGAAGTATCTACTAATTTACTAAAATCTGAGTTATCCAATCTTATCTTTGGCTTCTCCCTCGAATCATCTTGGAAAAAAGTTGTATTTAGATGGTCTGTCTCTTCATGAATTGTGGAAGGGGAGATCTTAAGGCGTGTCGGCCTTCTTGGCTAATGATTTAAAATGTTTTGTGTGTTTCTTCTCTGTTCCAGCAGAAGGCTTACTGCCAAGTTGATGAGCTTTTCCTTTCTTCTTGTGCTCATTCACAAGGGACATAGGCAAATTACTTCCATTCATTATGATATTGTAGTTGCTAGAAAGCCTATCCTGGATCTCTTCTCTAAAGGATTCCAATTTCTCCCGAGTATTGATGAACCATCGGGGATCTGGCTGTATCCTCGTTAACGGAAGCTGCTTTGATTGATACTCGTGCTTCAATATTTTGCCCTTCCGATCACGCTTCGGCCTACAATTATACATCTTCAGCCGCCGTGTAGTGGCGGAGCTACGGTTGCCACTTTTGTTCTTCTCCCTTAGGTGAATTGATTTGGGGATTTGAGTTACTATTTTCGGGTCATGGGTATTATGTATTTGGGCGGGTTTCTAGATTAATTCGGGTGGATTTTTTTAATTTTGGGCAGAAATTTAACAAATATCAAGTCAGTGGTTAGGATCGCGACACGTGTACCACCGTTAACTTAAAGGGTATATATGCTCCAAAATTTGAATGACAAGGATACTGACGTACTAAAAATATAACGAAGGGTATACGCATACTATTTATAAAAGTTCGGAAATATATTTATCCTTTTTCCCATTACTATATTATAATATAGATATATGTCTAATAAAATATATATTTTTCATTTAATTTCATAAGTGAGATTTCAAATGAATGACCTATAAGTAACAAAAATATTTTTGACATACAAAAAAAATAAACATGCAAAGCAATTATCATTTACCTACTACTCTAGGTAAAATACAAATTATTCCCACTTCATTGAGGTGTAACATGTGAAAAAATGGCCCCATTTAAGGGTGTGCTTGCTTGTTTGGTATAAAAAAAAAGGAGAGGTAATATTAAATAATAAAACATGTTACATGTGCTAGGTTAATAAATAAAAAAATTACGCGATTAAGTAAATCTATTCTACCAATTTTTTTACTATAGTCATAGTTTAAATAGATAATCATTCCACATGTAGAAATTTGTCTACTTCTACATGCTTGTACAATCTTGTTATATCAAATTATGCGTAATATCACGTGGAGTTATCATCAAAATATAATTGAATTGGATCTATCAATAATATCACGTATAACTTAAAGAGTTTATTTTTCCTATTTTTTTCAATAGAAAAGTCATTTCATTGTTCTAAGTTTTTAAAAGCTTATTTTTAAAAATAAAATAAAATACTTTAGTTAACCAAACATGAATTTAATTATATTTTTCCCCATACCAAACACAATGTTTAAAGCTCCACTTTTAAGTCTTATTAAATTCATAACATGGACCACAGTTAACTTAATTCTTTTGAGAATGGGCCTAGTCTTGGATGGGACGTGGACCACAATTATATTCATAATAACCCATAACGAATTTAATAAAGATATATTTGAATATACGATACGAATTCATGATATAAAATTAGATGTTATGAAATCAAACTAAATAGAATTGATAATTGACTAGTGTGAGCTTAATAACTGAGTGATAATGCATGTTAAACATCTAAACATATATCACAAGAAAATACAAATAACTATTGAAAACTAACAAAGTTGTAAAGCATGCTAAACAACTAAATAATATCACTTCATATCAAGAAACATGTAGAAAGTGTGAAATTGTGTAAAATCATAGGACCCTCACAAATCACAATCAAATGTTGATACTTCAAATTATTCTTTTTGTTAGTATCGATTTGATTCTTCACTTTATAATTCTTTTTTTTCTTCTTAATTTCTATATATAATTATATAGATAATTTAATATAGAGAAGTATTGACAACACTTTTAAATTAGGCGTAAATTATTAGTTATATTTCCGAACTATTGACAACCTTAAAAACATCCTTTTACTTGACTAACTGAATTTAAATACACCCCTAAATTCTCACCAAATTTAGGGGTGTTTTCAACACTTCACTCGACTTTTTATTATGAGCCATATGTCATATGAGAGTTTGATACCACTTGCTATGTCATGTGGCAAATCGTGGATATGATCGAGTATATATCAAAGTTTAGTTAGTCAAGTAGAGGAGTATTTTTAAGACTGTCAATAGTTCACGAACGAAACTAATAATGACATAATACATAAACATGATCATTAACTTGGCTTCAGCTGACAACTATGACATTTAACTTTGGGTGTACACAAATAGACTTAAACTTGCAAAAAATTGAATAAATAGACACATTCGTCATCCATGTCAATTTTGTGTCTTACGTGTATTATGTCATGTATGACAAGTGTGTCTACTTGTTTAATTTTATACAAGTTTAAATGTCGTACACACTCAAAGTTGGAAGGCATAGTTGTCTGTCGAAGCCAAGTTAAGGGTCATGTTTATGTATTATGTCAATAATAATTTGCACCAAGTTCAGAATATTTTCAATCCTTCTCTCATAAATATATTAATAGAAAAACACATTCAACTTTAATTTGGGGGTAAATACACGAGTTATTAAAGAATTTAATCAAACACATAGTTTGCAGAAGAATTATTGAATTCATTTTACTAGTCGAATAGTAGAATCACATATTTATGAAAAAGGAACCATTATTTAGCGACGTATCACAATCCACCAACTCTTGCTCAGATAGTGATATCAAATCCCCGGTTACTATTGCGTTTATTGATTCAATGGAAGCAACGGCACAGAATGCCCAACAACACCCTGGTTCATTTCATCGAGTTGGTAGCTGGTTAGAATTATGCAAGTATTAGTAATGTAGATATGTATTATTTTATGCAGGATTAATTTCTTCAAAACTTATATATTTATTAGTCATGCAAGTTTCAAAATTGTCAACTAACCAAACATCATATTAATTTTATACTATCAAATAACTTATTTCTTATTTATCTATCTATCAGATAATGTTGTATAAGTTATACAAAAAGTAATATACGTTTACTAAGCAACCATGCTTTTGCTTTGTTGATGAGTAGACTTGTTGTACTTTTGCTCTTTGGTGGGCTTTTATCAAGGAAATTATGCTTTTCTTTTCAAAATTACCATAAAATAGATGGTTGATTCAATTCATAAGGAAATAGAAGGATACCATCTTTCTTGAAAAAAAAAAGAGAAGATAAATAACCACTTATAAACTAAAATTTGACACTTAAAAGGAGAAAGTAAAAAGAAAATCGTTATACGCTATTATTATCCAATAAATTCATTGCAACACCACAAACAATGAGTCTTCTATCTCGCTTACCTACCCGACAAATAGATCCCTAGGAACCTCCAAAAGAACTGTTGTTCGATGTGTACACAAAAGTGATCAAAAGAATGAAGGATCACTAGAGTGGAAAGCAATATAAATTGGTTCTATACGATATTTTCTATCTTTGTAATGAGAATATTTTTTTGAAATAGACAAAAAAAATAAAAAATAGAACAAACATATTGAAACGATGAAAATACATAAACATAATCTCAAAATATCGATGTCATCCTTTGAACCAAGCAACTTGTAAACATGAGATACGGGTCCCATTCATCCAAAATAAGTTTTTGAGCCGTTTATCACGTTGGATTTGTCAGTCCATTAAGAAAAAATAATGAAACTAGACAAAATTAACAATTTATTTATGAAAAATAATTTTAAAAATATTCTAAAAAAAAGTAATATGTTGTTTTTATAATAAACTTTTTCCCTCTCTTGCCCTCTCCTCTCTCTCTGTACCCTTCCCCTCTCTTCCTTCAATTGTATTTGTATTTGTAAGAATATAATACTCTTTCATCATCTCTGTCAAATGTATTTGTATTCAATCAAAAAGAGGATGAACATAGTTGTCTTTGTTGTATTAAAAGGAAAATGATCAACTAATATGGAAAGGAGGTTTTACAATCACATTTTAGTGATGCATAATCACGAAGAAGGCACCAATACCAGAAAATGGTATATACTGAATTGCCTAGAGCAATATATGACAGTAAAAGTGTGTTCGATCCAAAGAATAATATTTTTCATGAAAAATGCTTCTTTTTTTTAAATAAGTGAATTGACTTTTTTTTATGTGTGTGTTCGATATGTATGTAAAAAAAAGTTAAACTAAAATTATTTATATATAATCATAATAAATACTATGAGAGGTAGAGGTTGAGTAGTGAAGGCATGATGTCGTAGGTATGGGGCTACGGGAAGTGGAGGGGAATGAAGGACATAATCTACTTGGCATGTCATTTGTAGAACTTCTTTTCTCTACTTAGATTGACAATATTATTTTACTCATTTTTAAAGCAATTTAATTTCCTAAAAAAAATATTAGAATAATAAAGCTAATATATGGAGGTATATCTCTAAATTATCTCTTAATTAATATATTTATTTTATTAAATTATATAATCATAATAAATTGAATTAATTTGATAAATTAATGTTTTCATAAATCACATCATCATAATAAATTGAATTAATTTGACATAAATTGAGGATGAATAAATTTTATATTATTTTTTTGAATAAATATTTGAATTAATGTTGGATTATCAAAATTCAAATCCAACTAGGATTACATCTTACAATTACAAACTTAAAAAACCCTTTTATTTTCCTCTTTGCCTATTCTTAATTTCATCGTTCAAAATTTTCAGAGAAAGCAAAAAAGGGGGCAAAAATGTCTGACGGAATCGCACGTGGTCGTCTTGCTGAGGAGCGCAAATCATGGCGGAAGAATCATCCACATGTACTCTCTCTGCCCTTTTTGATTATTATTATTTTTGCGCTAAAAGTACTTTTTTGTTTGCTTTATCAATGCACATTAATGGATTTTAAGAGTCTGTTGATTTGATGGTTCGATGGGTATCTTCTCTGTTTTCTTTAGGGTTTTGTGGCTAGGCCGGAAACTGGTGCAGATGGGTCTGTCAATTTGATGGTGTGGAATTGTTCTATCCCTGGAAAAGCCAAGGTGAATAAAGTTTCTTGCTTTTCATGACTAATTTCAAGTTTTGTAATTTTTGTATGGATGACTTATTAGTAGTGAAATTGGGGAAGTTAGAATATATATATATGTACGAATTAATCATGATAATTAATAAAAGAGTGTCCGCTTGTGTGAGGTCGCTCACATTGTTTGTTCCGAGTAGGGGTGACAAAATCAAACCCAACCCGTCTAACTTATCCAATCCGTTTAAGTTTGGACGGGTTATTGACCTGCTCATTCATTACCTCAACCCATTAATTGATATGTAAGTCGAATTGGCTCAGGAGAAATCTTGTCAAAATAATTTTTAAAAACTTTTTTTTCAATTTGGTATGTTATATATAGTCAAAATAAAGAAAAAATAATTTTATTAGATACTAAAGTAATTTAAAAGAACAAATAAAACAATTAAGCTTAGTAAAAATTGGGATTGAGTTGGGTTTTGACCTGTTATATAACACATTAACTAACCCGTTTTGATCCAAGCAAATTTGGGTTGAGTTGAGTTTTGACCCAATTATTGTCTTCATCCATTATGACTTGCCCAAATTTGACTCAATCCGCCCAGTTGCCACCACTAGTTCCAAGTCTAGATAGAGGAGTAGGGTTGAGGTAGCTTGGTAGCTATAGTGAAACTTGTCAATTTATGATGAATTTTCATAATTGATAAAAGCCTATAAAACATATGTATATTCAGTGGTTTGGTGCAAATTCCTCGTTCGTAAATGGAATTTTTGGGCTAGAATTTGTCTACTTCTTTTAGCAACTTATTGTTGATCGTTTTTCCTTGCTTTGGTGTTGAAAATTAGTGGTTTTGTGCTGTAATTAACTTTAATTCGTAGGTTCATGAGGGTGTTTATTGATTCTATGTTATGAGAACTGTGAAGAAAAGATTGTGCAATCTAATTAATATTTAGACACATCAATTTGGATATTTACGCGGCAATTATAGAAAGTATTCTATTAGATTAGTCGTGACTTGAGAAATTACACTTTATGTTTGAAATAACAACATACCCAATGTGACCAATAAGTGGGGTTTGGGGGTAGAGTAGAGTGCGCTTAGGTCCTTGTGTTAGGTAGAGAACTTGTTTCCGATAGACTACAATCAGGTATCCGTGTCTCTCTTTGATACAAAAACCATTGAAGGTGTTCACAAAATTCATCTTACTGAATTATTCACAGAGTTTGTAGTCGTCAGTTATGGACCTTAAAGCAATTTGTGTTGCATTTTGAGAGTCACTCAAGTCCTTGAACTCTGTCGCAATTTTCTAAACAAAGAAAGTTATAACCTTACAGCGTTGTAAGGTAAGCATGACTCCCTGGATTTAATATATGGAGTAAGAAGAATATGATCTTCGCGAGGATGTAAAAGTCCATTTTCTTAAAGTACCATAAGGTTTGAACTTTAATTGCTTTGGTGTGTATATAAATTGCATAAAAATGACAGAATGTTTTGTTGAAATGCTTTTAGTTTCATAGGTTAGTTGCGTAAATAATCATGGGATATTCTTTCCACATTTCATGCGAAAGGATGTTTTGTTGAAATGGTTTGAGTTTCTGAATGATGCTCTAATAAGCGTTGTACACTTTTGGAAAGTTTTATTACATTTAATCCTTTACGGTTTGATGTGAAACATATTCTGGCTTCTGCAAGTCTTTACGGTGTTGAAACTCTGCTTTCCCCTTCCCTCAGTTCTTCCTCTAATATTTGTCAGCAATAGTGATATGATATTTTAACTGGTATGGTACAGACTGACTGGGAAGGTGGCTTCTATCCAATAACAATGAACTTCAGCGAAGACTTTCCTAGCAAACCACCCAAATGCAAGTTTCCTCAAGGTTTCTTTCATCCTAATGTCTATCCATCGGGAACAATATGTTTGTCTATTCTCAATGAGGACAGTGTAAGTTCTTGTCGTTGTTATTTTGTTACTTTGTTAGTATTGTCAATTGTTATATCGGTTTCAAGATGACTCTTATGATTATTCCGTTGGTTATATTCTTGTTTAGGGGTGGAGGCCTGCCATTACAGTTAAACAAATTTTGGTGGGTATCCAAGATTTGCTTGTTCAGCCAAACCCCAGTGATCCAGCACAAACAGAAGGTTTTCAGCTATACATGCAGGTAGCTACTCGAGCTTGATGTGTACTTCATTGAACTTTTTCAGGAAAAAAATTAAGTTTGCATTTTGATTTTGATTTTAACTTGTCGTTACTATATGTGACCTTGCTTTTGCAGGATGGTGCTGAGTACAAGAAACGAGTGAGACAGCAGGCCAAGCAGTATCCAGCTCTTGTCTAACATTAGTTAGTTATGAATTATACAATTATGCGACATTGTTAGTCCTCATTGACATGGTGGCCGTTTGGCTAATTTGGTGCTTATCTTCTTTATGATTGAACAATGAATATAGTCAGTGTGCAACATGCATGCTATCTGTTATTTTGACAATGTGATTAATCTATTGATTATATTTTATTATCTCGTTTATCTTGTCTTGTGATACATTATACAAGCAAGGTTAACGTCCTTGATGCTTATTGTAGGAAGGTTAAGGAGTGCTTAGTGCATTGAATTTTCAATTACACTTCCAAGGTGCCAAAAACATGGCATTTGAGCTCCTCTATTAGTGCAGTTAGATGATTATAAGAAGAGCCTCCTTTTTCCACAGCCCTCTTAATCATTGTTTCGACATCTTTTGCTCTGCTTCTGATCTTTTCACTTTCCTTGGAGGTGTTCATCAACATTTTCACACTCGCCTCTATCTTCTCCTTGTTGACAATTGTATCCGTGATGTCAAAAGTACTGTGGCACACCTCTGCCCCAACTCTAACCCCACATCCAAGAACCTCCACCAGCTTCTCATTGTAGAACTGCTCCGCGAATAAGGGCCATGTCAGCATTGGCACTCCGACTGTAAGAGATTCCAGGGTGGAGTTCCAGCCACAATGAGTCATGAACGCTCCAGTTGCTGGATGGTTCAAGATCTTCAGCTGTGGCACCCATCCTCTGACTATCAAACCTTTCTTGTTTGTAAGCATTTTTTCCTTAAAGCTAGTAGGCATCCAGCTTTCTTGCTCATTTTCTTGGGGTTTGTCTCCCTTCTTTACCACCCAAAGAAACGATGAATTCGAGGCCTCAAGAGCCAAGGCAATTTCATAGAGCTGAGCATCAGAAAACCTGCCCATACTTCCGAAACAAATGTACACAACAGAGCTTGGTTCTTGAGAATCAAGCCAACTTAGGCAGCTGTGTCGCTCTTGAACTGAAGTGTTCCTTGAATTGCTTGCTTCTTCTCTCTTTGAAAAGTGAAACAAAGGACCAATCAACCATGGTTTTTTACCTTTGATTTCCTTGTAAAGCTCAGCGTAAGTAGACTCCAGGTCATAGATAGTGTCATGAATCACGGCATAGCTTCGAGGTTCTGATTCTTTAATTCTCTTCATCATTTCCCAGTATGGTCCTTCAGGTTTGGTTTTAATACCCTCTGGCAATTGAGATCTTTTCATTTCAATCTGATCTGGTAAACCTGGAATCAAGAAACTTTCTGAATCCGAACTTACCTTCTCATGAGGCGTATGCACGTTCAAACAATGTTCAACACAGTGGTACATAAGATTATGTGGATAAAATGTAACTCTAGGTATCTTCAGTTGCTCAGCTACGTCCACCGTCCATGTAAGGCACACATCTGAAATAATGCAATGAGGACGAAGCTCAACAATAAGATCTTCGATTGGTTTCTGAAGCAAAGCAATTCCCATAAATAACATAGCCATTTCTGAGGCAGTGACTGCAGTGAAGTTTTCGATCCCTTCTGGTAAGCCTACTTCATCAGATGGGAACTTGAGTTTGTGGATGAAGATCTGGTTGCCAGAATCCTTGATAGAGGACTCGAAAAGGAGGGCATTATAGTGTGTGGTTATAATGGTAACTTTGACTCCATGGCTAGCAAAAAGTCTAGCTATATCAACTAAGGGGATCATATGACTTGGTGTAAAGTATGGAACAAAAACTACATGGAGTTCACTATTTTCTTGTGCCATTAGTGCTTACCTAAGAATGGGAGAAGTAGAGTGAGAAACAACTGAAAATGTTACTAACCTTACATTAGATTCAGACATAACATAGATAGCCTAAAAAATCATGTTTTGTTTTTATAGATCATGAGAAAAACATTAAAATGCACGGTATGTTTCTTTAACAAATCTTATTTTGGACTAGTTGTTATGTTCAATCAATACATTGAATGGTTCTCCTGTGTTATCTTTCTGCAGAAAAGTTATGAAAGGGAGATGTGGGCCTCAAAATACTATTTCCTCTGTTTCAATTTATGTGATGTTGTTTGATTTGATACAAAGTTTAAAAAAGTAAATGTGTAATAGATGTTTGTGTGGTCGTAAATCACCCCAATTGTTACTAAATATAGAAATGTGTCATTCTTGTTGGGACTGACTAAAAGGAAAAGTGTGTCTAAATTGGGACAGAATGAACATGTGGTCCTACAAAGTGAGGTAGGGATCGAACGTTTAAAGTGAGTAGTTGAAATAATGTTGCTTTTCATGAGTAAATTAAGAAACACAAATTCAATCACTCTGTAGTAGGTGTAGCATGAGTACCAAAAACAATGTGTACTGCAGAGTGGTAAGCGTTACTGAATAGATAACATTACCTTTACTTGTACACTTATGCCGTTGTCATAGTTTAAGCACAAAAATATCACAGCTCTTGTTTGATATTTGTGCCTTCCGAACTATATAATTATGCAGCACTGCATAGTGGCCTGTGGCTAATTTGGTGTGCACTTCTTTATGTTTTGACGATGAATACAGTCTCTGTGTGTGACATGCATACTGTCATTTTTTCAGCGCGGTTGGTCCATTAATTATTTCAGTTTTTACTCGCGGTGTTCTTTTGTGCTAACAATCTTTCAGTTGCTGATTGTAGAATGCACCTGGACAAAACATGATAAACTTCTCATTTGATAAGTGAGTTTTCTTCATGTATTATCACATATTTTGCTGTCTTAAAAATGTAAAGAAATATAGCAACTATATCCCTTATTAAATGCAACTCATTTGTTAATAGCTATATTTGAGATAAGGGAAATCATTGTTTACAGATTCACCTAGTTTCATTTTCTTATTTGGTGGATCCCTTGTTTGAAACACTCTTTAAGAGTTTTTTGTCTATAAAAGATTGCTTGAAACAACAACGACGACATACCCAGTGTAGTCCCATAAGTGGAGACTGAGGAAAAGATTGCTTGAAACATAACATGTTATTTCCTTTTTTTCCTGTTCTTCTGTCATGTAATGCACGAGGAGGCGTGGTGCTTATTGTAGGAAAAATAAGGAGAGCTCAATGCATTAAGTTTTCAGTTACTCTTTCGAGGTGCCAAAAACGTGGCACCTGAGCTCCTCTATTAATGCCGTTAGATGATTATAAGAAGAACCTCCTTTCTCCACAGCCCTGTTAATCATTGCTTCGACGTCTTTTGCTCTACTTTTGATCATTTCACTTTCCCCGGAGGTGTTCATCAACGTCTTCAAACTCACCTCTATCTTCTCTTTATTGACAATCGTATCCTTGATGTCAAAAGTACTGTGCCACACCTCTGCCCCAATCCTGACTCCACATCCAAGAACCTCCACCAGCTTCTCATTGTAGAACTGCTCCGCGAACAATGGCCATGTCAGCATTGGCACCCCGGCTGTGAGAGATTCCAGGGTGGAGTTCCAGCCACAGTGAGTCATGAACACTCCGGTTGCTGGATGGTTCAAGATCTTCAGCTGTGGCACCCATCCTCTGACTATCAAAACTTTGCTGTTTGTAAGCATCTTTTCCTTGAAGCTAGTAGGCATCCAGCTTTCTTGGGGTTCATCTCCCTTCCTTACCACCCAAAGAAACGATGAATTCGAGGCCTCAAGAGCCAAGGCGATTTCAGTAAGCTGAGCATCAGAGAACCTCCCCATACTTCCGAAACAAATGTACACAACAGAGTTTGGTTCTTGAGAATCAAGCCAACTCAAGCAGCTGTGTCGTTCTTGATGTTGAGTATTTCTTGAATTGTCTGCCTCTTCCCTCTTTGAAAAATGAAACAAAGGACCAATAAGCCACGGCTTTTTACCTTTGATTTCTTGATAAAGCTTAGCATAACTCGGCTCTAGATCATAGATAGTGTCGTGAATCATAGCGTAGCTCCGAGGTTCTGATTCTTTAATTCTCCTCATCAGCTCCCAATATGGTCCTTCAGATTTAGTTATAATATTCTCTGGCAATTGAGATCTTTTCATTTCTATCTGATCTGGTAAACCCGGAATCAAGAAACTTTCTGAATCCGAACTTACCTTCTCATGAGGTGCATACAATTTCAAACAATGTTCAACACAGTGGTACATAACATTAGTCGGATAAAACATAAGTCTAGGTATCTTCAGTTGCTCTGCCACATCCACAGTCCATGGGAAAAACATGTCTGAAACAATGCAATGAGGACGAAGCTCGAAAATAAGACTTTCCATTGGTTTTTGAAGCAGAGGAATTCCCATAAACACACTTATAGCCATTTCTTGGCTAGTGGCAGCACTGAAGTTTTCGATCCCTTCTGGTATGCCTACTTCAGCTGATGGGAATTTGAGTTTGTAGACGAATATTTTGTGGCCTAATTCAGTAGCATGATCGATTGAGGACTCGAAAAGGAGGGCGTTGTAGGTGGTGGTGATGATACTAACTTTGACACCATGACTAGCAAAAAGTCTAGCAATATCAACTAAAGGGATCATATGACTTGGTGTGAAATATGGAATGAAAACTACATGGAGTAGTTCACCATTTTTTTGTGCCATGACCTTACTTGAAGAAGGGATGGAAATTCACTTAACAACTTAAAATGTTACTAACTTAATATTAGATTCAGACATATTACAGATAGCCTAAAAAAGTCATGAAAAAGCCATTAAAATACTAAGTATGTTTCTTCAAGGAATCTTATCTTGGATTATTATTATATTCAATCAGTACACTGAGTGGTACTCCCTATGTTATCTTTCTGCAGAGCAGTTGAAAGCAAGTAAGGGTGTGCATTGATCGGTTCGGTTCGGTTTAGTTTTAATGTATTATTGGTTTGGTTTATTGATTTTGGTTTTTAAATATGTTAAACCAATAAGATATTTTTTATTGATTTCAATTTATCGATTTTGGTCCTTAACGGTTCGGTTTTTAGTTTAATCAATAAGAAAATGCTTATAAAACAAATATTATGACTTCTCCAACGTCAATTTGACGTGACAAGACAATAATGTAACTTTATAGAACGCTCATAAGATAGAAACAATAATAACTAACATGAAAAGAACTATACAAGTGCAACACAAAGAGAAATTAAGAGGAATAGAGTTCTTACTTTAGGTTTTGACATTTTGTATAATGTGAAATTGTGAACTCAAAGTTAGTCTGAAGTGTGAATTGAAGGCTAAAGGACAAAGATAGTAACCAATACTGAGATAAATAGTTAATAGTGTTGCTTGTCATGAGCATTATTTCAGTTTTTACTTGTGATTCATAAGACAAAAGCAATAAAATCACTCAACTTAGCACATTCCCTTATAAAATTGTTCAACTACGTAGATTATAAAAAGCCTGACATGACAAAATATATTATTTTTCATGTCAGGGAAACATGGACTCCATTAGAGCTAGGCCTGAATGCTAAAATTAGAAATATCGGATCGAACCGAATTAATTCGATTCTTTGGTTCTTCGGTTGGGAATGATTTTTTTTTTCAAAAGCTCGGTTAATCGGTTTAAGAGTTCCAGTTCTTCAATGTGTCAATTTTATTCCCAGCTCTATAGTTATACAGGTTCACATAGCTTCATTTTCTTATTTGGTAGATCCCTTATTTGAAAGTTGAAACACTCTTTAAGAGTTTTTTGTCTATAAAAAGATTGCTTGAAACAACAACATACTCAGTGTAGTTCCACAAGTGATGTCCGGGGAAAAGATTGCTTGAAACATAACATGTTATTTCGTTTTACCTTTTCTTGTGTTATGTAATGCACGCGAGGCATGATGCTATTTTAGGAAAAATAAGTAGAGCTCAGAATGTTAAATTTCTTACTACTCTTCTGATATGCCAAAAGCATGACACTTGATCTCCTGTATTAATGTTGTTAGATGATTATAAGAAGAACCTCCTTTCTCCACAGCCCTGTTAATCATTGCTTCGACGTCTTTTGCTCTACTTTTGATCATTTCACTTTCCCCGGAGGTGTTCATCAACGTCTTCAAACTCGCCTCTATCTTCTCTTTATTGACAATCGTATCCTTGATGTCAAAAGTACTGTGCCACACCTCTGCCCCGACCCTGACTCCACATCCAAGAACCTCCACCAGCTTCTCATTGTAGAACTGCTCCGCGAACAATGGCCATGTCAGCATTGGCACTCCGGCTGTAAGAGATTCCAGGGTGGAATTCCAGCCACAATGAGTCATGAACACCCCGGTTGCTGGATGGTTCAAGATCTTCAGCTGTGGCACCCATCCTCTGACTATCAAACCTTTCTTGTTTGTAAGCATTTTTTCCTTGAAGCTAGAAGGCATCCAGTTTTCTTGCCCGTTTACTTGGGGTTCGTCTCCCTTCCTTACCACCCAAAGAAACGATGAATTCGATGCCTCAAGAGCCAAGGCAATTTCAGTAAGCTGAGCATCAGAGAACCTCCCCATACTTCCGAAACAAATGTACACAACAGAGTTTGGTTCTTGAGAATCAAGCCAACTCAAGCAGCTGTGTCGTTCTTGATGTTGAGTATTTCTTGAATTGTCTGCCTCTTCCCTCTTTGAAAAATGAAACAAAGGACCAATAAGCCACGGCTTTTTACCTTTGATTTCTTGATAAAGCTTAGCATAACTCGGCTCTAGATCATAGATAGTGTCGTGAATCATAGCGTAGCTCCGAGGTTCTGATTCTTTAATTCTCCTCATCAGCTCCCAATATGGTCCTTCAGATTTAGTTATAATATTCTCTGGCAATTGAGATCTTTTCATTTCTATCTGATCTGGTAAACCCGGAATCAAGAAACTTTCTGAATCCGAACTTACCTTCTCATGAGGTGCATACAATTTCAAACAATGTTCAACACAGTGGTACATAACATTAGTCGGATAAAACATAAGTCTAGGTATCTTCAGTTGCTCTGCCACATCCACAGTCCATGGGAAAAACATGTCTGAAACAATGCAATGAGGACGAAGCTCGAAAATAAGACTTTCCATTGGTTTTTGAAGCAGAGGAATTCCCATAAACACACTTATAGCCATTTCTTGGCTAGTGGCATACACCTATAGCCATTTCTTTGCTAGTGACTGCACTGAAGTTTTCGATCCCTTCTGGTATGCCTACTTCAGCTGATGGGAATTTGAGTTTGTGGACGAATATTTCGTGGCCTAATTCAGTAGCATGATCGATTGAGGACTCGAAAAGGAGGGCGTTGTAGGGGGTGGTGATGATGCTAACTTTCACGCCATGGCTAGCAAAAAGTCTAGCTATATCAACTAAAGGGATCATATGACTTGGTGTGAAGTATGGAATGAAAACTACATGAAGTATTTCACCATTTTTTTGTGCCATGACTGAACTTGAAGAAGGGATGGGAACTCACTAAACAATGGTAAGAAGTAGGGTGAGAAACAACGAAAAATGTTACTAACCTAATATTAGATTCAAACATATCACAGATAGCCTAAAAAAGTCATGGAAAAACATTAAAATACAATGTATGTTTCTTCAAGGAATCTTATTTTGGATTAGTTTTTCTATTCAATCAATACATTGAGTGGTTCTCCATGTGTTATCTTTTTGCAGAGCAGTTGAAAGGGAGATGTGGGCCGCAAACTACTTAGTACTACTCCCTCCGTTTTAATTTATGTGATGTTTGGCTTGGCACGACGTTTAAGTAAGAAAGAAAGACTTTTGAAACGATTGTCCCATTAGGATGAAATGAACATTTTAAAGTAAACTACTAGTTATTAAATATACAAAATGTGTCGTTCTTTTTTAGATCGACTAAAAAGTAAAATGTGACAGGTAATATGTGGTCCTACAAAGTACAAAAATCAATGTGTACCCCAATAAGTATCATAGACAGCTCCCAATGTTACTGTTGAGAAACTTCCCCAAAAACCGAAAACTTTCATTAAAGGTGTGTTCCGTAGGAAAATGTTTTTCATGGAAAATATTTTCTAATAAAACTATTTCTAGAAAAACAAGTGGTTTCTTACTTATTTTCCTCTGTTTGATATGCAAGGAAAAAATATTATTCTAAAAGCATTTCTATATATATGACAAAATTATGAGAATAGAATGACAGAGGGGAGGGTAGGGGGTGTGGGGGTGCAGGTGGAGTGGGAACGAGGGGCGGGGTTTGGGGTTGGTGGTGGAAACCAGTCTTGTCAGCTGATTGATAATTTGTTTATAGAAGGCATTAATGGCCATAACATGTTATTTCGTTTTCCCTTTTCTTTTGTCTTGTAATACATGCGAATTCATCATACATATTTTTACATGTTGATTTCTTGGATAGTCACTCAAGTAATAGTATTATCAAGTCATTTTCTTTGTTGAGGAAAATTAAAATCAAGAAGAAAGATGCCTTTTTGAGATAATAACTAGTATTAGCTGAGTGTCCGTATGAGAAATCAACCCCATATTTTAGGGAAAATGAGCGAAGCTCGGGACATTAGATTTCTTATTACTCTTCTGATATGCCAAAAGCATGAGACTTCATCTCCTGTATTAATGCAGTTAGATGATTATAAGATGAACCTCCTTCCTCCACAGCCCTCTTAATCATTGCTTCGACGTCTTTTCCTCTACTTCTGATCTTTCCACTTTCCCTAGAGGCGTTCATCAACATTTTCACACTCGCCTCTATCTTCTCCTTCTTCACAATCGTATCCGTGATGTCAAATGAAATATGCCACACCTCTGCCCCGACCCTGACTCCACATCCAAGTACCTCCACCAGTTTCTCATTGTAGAACTGCTCCGCAAACAATGGCCATGTCAGCATTGGCACTCCGGATGTAAGAGACTCCAAAGTGGAATTCCAGCCACAGTGAGTCATGAACGCTCCGGTTGCTGGATGGTTCAAGATCTTCAGCTGTGGCACCCATCCTCTAACTATCAAACCTTTCTTGTTTGCAAACATATTTTCCTCAAACCCAATTGGGAGCCAACTTTCATATGTGTTATCTCCCTTTCTTACCACCCAAAGAAAGGTCGAATTCGAGGCCTCAAGAGCTAAGGCAATTTCAGTAAGCTGAGGATCCGAAAACCTTCCCATACTTCCAAAACAAATGTACACAACAGAGTTTGATTCTTGAGAATCAAGCCAACTCAAGCAGCTATGTCGCTCTTGATCTGGACTACTTCTCGAATTGTTTCTCTTTGAAAAATGAAACGAAGGTCCAATAAGCCACGGCTTTTTACCTTTGATTTTTCGATAAAGCTCAGCATAACTCGGTTCTAGATCATAGATAGTGTCATGAATCATACCATAGCTCCGCGGTTCTGATTCTTTAATTCTCTTCAACAACTCCCAATATGGTCCTTCAGGGTTGTTTTTCACATCTTCGGGTAGTTGAGATCTTTTCATTTCAATCTCATCTGGTAATCCCGGAACCTTAAAACATTCTGAATCCGAACTTACCTTCTCATGAGGTGTATACAACTTCAAACAATGTTCAACACAATGGTACATAACATTAGTCGGATAAAACGTAAGTCTAGGAATCTTCAGTTGCTCTGCTACATCCACAGTCCATGGGAAAAACATGTCTGATACAATGCAATGAGGACGTAGCTCGAAAATAAGACTTTCCATTGGTTTTTGAAGCAAAGCAATTCCCATAAATACACCTATAGCCATTTCTTGACTAGTGGTAACACTGAAGTTTTCAATCCCTTCTGGTAAGCCTACTTCATCAGATGGAAATTTGAGTTTGTGGATGAAGATTTTGTGGCCTAAATCAATGTCATGATCGATTGTTGATTCGAAAAGGAGGGCATTGTAGGGGGTGGTGATGATGCTAACTTTGACACCATGACTAGCAAAAAGTCTAGATGTATCAACTAAAGGGATCATGTGACTTGGTGTCAAGTATGGAATGAAAACTACATGGAGTACTTGATCATTTTTTTGTGCCATGATTGAAGGCTTTGAAAATGAAGGATTTGGTATGATTTGATTTATATTACATAGTTTTATTGGAGTTATCACAGAGTACTGTGTCTTCACTCATTTGGCTAGAGAATATGTTGTAACAAGAAGATTTTGGCCTGCTTTAATTATTAACAAGAATGCAAACAGAAAGCTACTAAGTGCCAGTTTTTAGACAGTTTTGACTTGTATGAGCTCCGGAATCTATGTTGTTCGGATTCTTCAAAAGTGTCACCCGGATCCAGAGGCGAACCCAGGATTGAAAGACATTGCTCACACCAACAATATGACCCAATCCAACAGATATGTTTGAGGGTTCCTTTTAAATTATGTGATAGTTCTTTAAGGTGAATGCTTATATATATATATATACTTGAATTAAGGGAAAATTACTTTATTAGACATACATCCATACCAGATATATTAATTTTTATCTATAATTTTAAATAATTACGTATTTTATCACTAATTAAGAGTTTTCTACCATATATTGAAAAAGATGCACCTAGATACATATATTTTTGTTATCAGATACACTAAAATAGGGAGAGAGGTGAGCAAGATAGTCATGTATCACATATATATGTGAATCATACTAGATACACGTATTGGTATGTACCTGGTATGATTCGCATGTATATATGGGATACTATATGCATATGAGAGTGGCGAGCCAGATTTGTTATGTATTCCAAATACATGTGAAATCACTTGGATACAATGTATGTATCTGAATGCACTAAAATCTGATAAACTTTGTAATATTACAAATCAAAGTATATATTAGCTTCTAGTTGATTTTTTTTTTACATAAGCCTTAATACAAATGTTTTAGCAAAGAGGCCCTTCAAATGCCATAAGGCCCAGATTGTTTGAATTGAATGTAAGGCTCTCATTTGCAAATAGAATAAATATGGGCTTTGGCTCAAAACAAACTTTTGACATTAAGAACTTGGGCTTTCAAACAAGGGCAAATTTGCACAAATAGCATCGTTGAGGTATCACCATTTTAAGTTTGACCTGTTAAATAGACGGTAAAGTAATAATCATGTGGCTAGAATCTTAAATAAGTTATCACCATACATTACGCTTTAACAACAAATTATGATGATCATCAAGATCTTTTTAGTATTTTTGACTGGAATTATGGCGATTCATCACTATTTGTGTCATAAATCCTAACGATCACAAATTTAAAATCAATCTATAATAAGTTTTTACTTTAAATTAATCTTAATTAACTTCAAATTTGATATTTAGTCTTTTAATGATAGTCTCAAATTTCAATGATTAACAATTATTAGATTCAACTCAAACTTTCAAAAACTCATATATCTATAATATGTTCTTCAAATTTCTTCAACCAAGATCAATCCAAAATATACTCAAATATTACTTTGTACTAGTAAAGATCTGTTTTTATCCATTTTATCTTCTTATATCAAATCATTCAAGGAAATATTGAGAGTTAAAGAGTGGAAAAAACATGTTAATAGTGAGTAGAACATCTTTCATGATATATAAATAAAAATAAATACTAACTTGTTTGGATGGTTGCTACATATTGCTACTTTGAATACATAAACAGTCAAAGACGTCTTTAATGTATTAAAAATCACTCAAAAATATCATTTATTTATTTTATTGTATCAAAATTATATTATCTATCCTTTCACTTATTCACATAAAAAGTTAATTCTCTTAGCGTATTAGAAATTGCTCAAAAATATCATTCTTCCTCATATTATTTCAAATTTTCCCCTAAAATTATTTTCAAGTTTAAGATTGTCACTCCATTAACAACACAATTACATGAAATTTATTAAATTTTAATTAAACATATGCCATTTATTTTTAAAAAACTGAGTCTCATGTACCAAGTTGTTATTGGAATAGTTCAAATAGAGAGCTAGAATAAAATAGTTATCCAAATTCACTAAATGAAAGGGCTTAACAAGAAGGATTTGTTGGGTTTAGATGCCTTAATTTAAAATGATTTTTGTGTTAGTTTGGATCATGAATGGATCGGGTCATTTTGGGTTGGATTAGAATTTTTGTGAAACATTATAATAAAGGTCCATGTTTAATTATAACTTAAGTAAATATCATACAATTGTGTTGATGATGGGATAATTTGAAGTTTGAAAATGACGTTAGCGATAAATTTGATCCAATAGTTAAAGGGAGAGTAATTTTTGAGTTATTTCTAATATGCTATTTTTAAAAAATTTACATAGGTGGAAGAAAAGACAAATTTAATCAAATAGGTAGAATGGTAATCTTTTTTCTCTTTATATGTAATATTCATTTTAGTTATTACTAAAAAAATTATTATATCCTATCGTTAAATTTATTGTTATGTGACAACAAAAAAATTCATTTTATGTAATGTTCAATTTGATGTGACTACATCTAGAGGTGGGCATAAACCACCGAATATAATTGATATTCACCATATCAAAGTTTAATCAGTGTATCGAATCGAACTTAAACAATTCGATATTTGATATCTACTTTTAATTATCAAAATTAAACTTTAAATTTTGATATATCAAACACCCATTCTTTGTGAATTATTTACCATATGTACATGTATATAATAGAATTTCACATGCTAAGTCAATGATATGAGAACTAATGGAAAAGATTTAGATAAAGTTAAAATTGTTAAAAAAGTATTGCTATCATTAAGTACAAAATTTCACACCAAGAAGACGGTCCTTGAGGCCACCAAAGACCTTAGTACTTTGACACTTAATGACTTAGAAAATGAATTGATGACATACGAGATGTTCTTGAATCAACTGACGACAAAAAGATTTGCTGAAGTGTTGGCAAAGGTGAATCAACCTAATTCAAAAGAAGAGATATCAAACTTGGTTGAGACAAATCAAAGAGGTCAAAATTTCAGAGGTAGAAGATAAGGGAACAAAGGTAATTTTCCAGGTCGTGGTAGAGGTAATTCTTCTTACCAACAGAGAAATACCGAATACCATATCGAAGTATATAATTGCATAAATAACATACACACACAAAAATATTAACAAAAAAAATAAAATATGCAACCTAGTATTAGTATAAACTAAATGTTTAGAAGTTAAATTTTTGACTACTCTATTTTGATTGAAATGTAGTTGAATTGTAATTGATTAACAAAAGGAGTTGTTTGTACTTTGTTTTGCATATATACTTCGACATATGTAATGTGTTAGTATGATGCAATTGAGACATTTTTTTTAATAGTCAAAATCACAATTCTCTATTACACGAGTATATATTAGTCGAAATTGAACTGATTATTGATTTGCCATACCATAAAATACTGAAATCGAACTTTAATATACCGAACCATATTGAATTAAATTGGTATGATAATGGTAGAATATTTTAAAAGCCGAATATCAAAATTATGATATCGAAAAATTCAATATTCTACCGTACCATATCATGCCCATCTGATATTACTCATGGAGTTGTTCATAAAGTTGAAGAAGATAATGCACGGTCACATTTGAAAATCTTGATTTAAGAGAGACTATGTAGAAAATAAACCAAAAATATGATTCCTTAATAGTTTAGAATTTATTATTTATGGTAATTTAATTATAAAAATCCTTATTAGTTTAGAATTTGTCATTTATAATAATTAGATAATTATATTTAATTTAGGATTTATCAGTTAAGAGGATTCCTAGTCTTAGGGCCCGTTTGGCCATGCGATATGGTATCATGATATGAAATCACGAGATGAAATTAAAGGTTTGTTTGGACATGCGATATGAAATTTTTGTGTTGTATATTTTCTCATAAACATAAAAATCTCATAAGTTGTAAAACTATTAAAATAGCCCCAATGGTTTATTCAATCTTATCAAATAAACAAAAATTATAAAATCGCATAATAAATTATTACAAAGTTATTTGTTCTTCACTTAAGTAATTGTTTCACCTAACTTTAATTTAATTAAAAAAATTGAACATAAATTGTACTTGATATGCTCATATCTCTCAACTACTCTTACAAATAACCTATAAAGTAGAAAAAAAACATACATTAGTGAGTAAATATTAACTTAGAAGTTAAATACACTAA
>NW_006238962.1:2134929-2135838 GCF_000226075.1 Solanum tuberosum | reverse complement strand
TTTTAACAAAATATAAACTCATGGATCAATTATTGTATTAAAATATCTCAAATCATGATATGGAATCACATGGTGATTCCATATCATGGTTTTTGAAGAATATGGTATCACTTCTCATGATATGGAATCATGAGATGGAATCAGCGTAAAATCGCATGTCTAAACGCTGATTCCATCTCACGACACCACATCGTGATATGGTATCGCATGGCCAAACGCCTACTTAGTTTAATTTGATTTTTAGTATTATGCGTTATTACATACACCCAATATCAAATAAAGCCTCCTACTAAAAAACTCCTCGAACTCCGTGCACACGTGGCCCGAAATCTCTTCCTTTCCAAAGCACGTGGCCCGATTTAACACTAATCTTAATCATAAATCGGTCTAGTTCCAAAAAAGACCGACCCGGTCCAAAAATAAACCTCGTTGATCTTTGATGATGAAATGAACGGCTATGATTAAATCGTCACAAACAAAGTTAGGGTTTGTGTATAAAAACGCCGATATATATAAAGCTTACAGTTTTCCCCAAATCCGGTGTTGCGGTGCAGTTTTCTCTGCCCTCCTCAACCCTAAAAAACCGAAAAATTCTCTCTTCAGTTTCTCTCGGATCTCCGACGATTTCTATCTCCATTATTCCTCTATTTTACATCTCAAAAAACCCAAAAAATCCCTAAATTTTCGCTTACTTTTTCCTCCATTGGGTTTTCTTATCAATAACAACACATTACAGAGAAAGGGGCAACTGAAAAAAGGAAAAAAAAAGGAGGGTATCTCTTTATTTGTTCCAGAAAAGTCTATATATTTTTGTTTGTTCTTATGGCACAGATTCAGGTTCAGCATCAAACTCCAGTGGCCGGAGGAAATGGTGTGGCGGTTGCTGCTGCTGCCGCCCGGGCCGCCCCC
>NW_006238962.1:2124822-2134739 GCF_000226075.1 Solanum tuberosum | reverse complement strand
GCTGCCGCCGGTGCTGCCGCTGCTGTAGCGGCGCCCGGTGGAGGAGTGTCGAATCAGTTCACGTCCACGTCGTTGTATGTTGGAGACTTGGACTTTAACATCACTGATTCACAGCTGTATGATCTGTTCAACCATGTGGGTCAGGTTGTTTCTGTTAGGGTTTGTAGGGATCTTAGTACTCGGAGATCTCTTGGATATGGCTATGTTAACTACAGTAACCCATCCGATGGTTAGTAGTTTTTATTTCATAAATTTGGGATTTTGATTTCTTTAGTAGTGTGATTGCATGTTTAACAGTCTTTTGTTTTTGATGAATTTGGGATTTTGGTATCTTTTGTTGTGTGATTGTATGTTTAACAGTCTTTAGCTTTGATGAATTTGAGATTTTGGTATCTTGAGTAGTAACAGTCTTTATTTTTGATGAATTTGGGATTTTGGTATCTATAGTTGTGTGATTGTATGTTTAACAGTCTTTATTTTGATGAATGTAGGATTTTGGTATCTTTAGTAGTGAGATTGCATGCTTAACAGTCTTTATTTTTGATGAATTTGCGATTTTGTTACCTATAATAGTGTGATTGCATGTTTTTCAGTCTTTGTTTTTAATGAATTTGGGATTTTGGTATCTTTTTTAGTGTGATTGCATGTTTAACAGTCTTTATTTTTGATGAATTTGGGTTTTTTGATATCATAGGTATAATTAAAATTAATGCCTCATATTTTGTGAAATTACTAATTTTGGAAAAAATTTGTTCTTTTCCCTTATTTAACACATTATGAGATTTGACACCCCTAGCAGTAGTGTGATTTCTTATGTGCATTTGGCTTATTCTGCCTAAATAATTGGTTTGAACAGAAAAGGTTCAGCTTGTGTGGTTTTTGCCAGTGTATATTGTTAATCTTGAGTATATTTTATTGGTTATGATGAGGGCGTGTTGGGAAGTTCAAGTCTTCATGAAGGTGTTGCATGCGTAATTCAACTCCCTTTTGTGTCCAACTAACGTTTCATTACATATTTGATTGAATGGATAATGCTCAATATTCTGTTTAACTTGGAATGATGTAGTATGTCTATATTTTTTATCACCTGCCTTGCAAATTGTTTTCTGACTTGTTTTTGCTCTAAATATTTGGTCACAGCTGCAAGGGCAATGGAGTTGTTGAACTTCACTCCTGTCAATGGGAAGTCCATTAGGGTGATGTATTCTCATAGGGATCCCACTCTTCGTAAGAGTGGATCAGCAAATATATTTATTAAGGTATTATTATTGAAACCCTGATTTTGTATGATGTGATTTGTCATTTCAGAGCTTCTCTTGTTCCTTCATATTTTTAGTCATAGACATATATACTGGACACTTGTCTATTGTGAGACATCTGTTGAGTTCTTGTTGTCGTCTTAAGTATAAGAGTTATTGTGTCATGTATATAATTGGATCTATAGCATGGCACCAAATAAATATGCTCACATCTGGTTAATCCAGTTTTCCTCCATCTTTAAAAAGTTCTAGTTGGTGACACACATATTTTTATTTTTAGGGACCTGCAATATGTATTGGTACTGGTTATCTATGTATATTTTTTATCCTAATGCATTTGTTTGAATTATTTACACAGAATTTGGACAAGTCAATTGACAACAAAGCTTTACATGACACCTTTTCAAGCTTTGGCAACATTCTTTCTTGCAAGATAGCTACTGATTCTAATGGTCAGTCAAAGGGTTATGGTTTTGTACAATATGACAATGAAGAATCAGCTCAAGGTGCCATAGATAAGTTAAATGGTATGTTGATGAATGATAAGCAAGTGTATGTTGGACACTTTCTTCGCAAACAGGAACGAGAATCTACAACTGGCATGATAAAATTTAACAATGTCTATGTGAAAAATTTGGCTGAATCTGCTACTGATGATGAGTTGAAGAATGTTTTTGGTGAGTTCGGAAGTATTACTAGTGCAGTAGTGATGAGGGATGCAGATGGTAAATCCAAGGGCTTTGGGTTTGTCAATTTTGAGGATGCAGATGATGCTGCTAAGGCTGTTGAAGCATTAAATGGAAAGAAATTTGATGAAAAAGAGTGGTATGTTGGGAAAGCACAGAAAAAATCTGAAAGAGAGCAAGAATTGAAAAACAAGTTCGAGCAAACTGCCAAGGAGGCTGTTGATAAATACCAAGGTGTTAATTTGTATGTAAAAAATTTGGATGACACCATTGATGATGAAAAGCTCAAGGAACTTTTTGCAGAGTTTGGTACAATTACCTCATGCAAGGTATACTATTTCTTGTGAATGAACTTTTAGGTGGCTGTATTGATTCATTTAAGCTTAGATATTCTATTCTTGTTCGTTCAGGTTATGCGTGATCCAAGTGGAATCAGCAGGGGTTCTGGATTTGTTGCCTTCTCTACTCCTGAAGAAGCTTCCAGAGCTGTAAGTATAATTTATATGCCAACTCTATTGTTACATTGTGCTCATTAAGTCGTAACTTGTAACTCATTTTTTCTTCTTTCTTTAAGCTTTCTGAGATGAACGGCAAAATGATAGTTAGCAAACCACTCTATGTTGCACTAGCACAGCGGAAAGAGGAGAGAAGAGCAAAGTTGCAGGTAATAATTACTATCCCAATAGTGTGGCAGCGCTGGAGGAATTTTGCATCATGCTGCTTTACTTGTTAAGTGGACCACCGAATACTTTGTCCATAGAGTGGGTCTTGACTAATGTATGTTTAAATGTGGCCTTGACGCCATGAGTCTGTTGCTGATAAGTTTTGATCTGCTCAAATAGTTACCTAGTAATATATATTGATGAATGCACTTGTTGGTACAGGCACAATTTTCACAACTGCGACCAGTGGCAATGCCCCCATCACTTGCTCCTCGCATGCCAATTTACCCTCCTGGTGCTCCTGGGATTGGACAGCAACTATTTTATGGGCAAGGTCCCCCCGCTCTTATTCCTCCCCAGGTAACTTTGTTAGTTCTTATCCATAGTTGTCTATTTATTTAGATCTTCAGTATTTTGCACATGCTCTTGATACTATATGGTTGGGCTAATTCATGTTTAATTTATAAATGGCTACACATGATGTTGGAAAGATTGCACCAGATGTATATAAACGGGTTTAGTGCTGATGCATAATCTTGTTTTCCAGGCTGGGTTTGGCTATCAACAACAGCTTGTTCCTGGAATGCGCCCTGGAGGAGCTCCTATGCCAAACTTCTTCATGCCAATGGTTCAACAAGGCCAACAGGGCCAGCGCCCAGGTGGTCGACGAGGAGCAGGGCCTGTGCAACAATCTCAACAGCCTATGCCCTTGATGCAGCAGCAGGTGGAGTTCTGCTTACTCTCTACAATCTTTTTGGGTATCCAGCTGTATTTTTTTGTTTTGTTAAAAGACTAGTAAACTAATGATGAAAGATTCTATCTTTCAGATGATGCCAAGAGGAAGAATGTACCGCTATCCACCTGGACGTAATGTGCCAGATGGGCCAATGCCAGGCGTTGCTGGTGGTATGCTCTCTGTTCCATATGATATGGGTGGTATGCTTCCTCGTGATGCTGCTATGGGACAGCCTGTGCCAATTTCTACATTGGCTACTGCCCTTGCAAATGCACCACCTGAGCAGCAGAGGACGGTGAGTTCTTTTGACATTACAGGAATCTCTTGTTGACCGAACTAGGTTGCTAATGCTCTCATTGTTCTCTTGGCAGATGTTGGGTGAAAGTTTGTACCCACTTGTTGATCAGCTAGAGCACGAGCATGCTGCGAAGGTTACGGGCATGCTTCTTGAAATGGACCAGACCGAGGTTTTGCATCTGCTTGAATCACCGGAGGCTTTGAAGGCTAAAGTTTCTGAGGCTATGGATGTCCTGAGGAATGTTCAACAGGCAACCAGCAGCCCGGCTGACCAACTTGCCTCGCTTTCCCTCAATGACAACCTTGTTTCTTAGTGAAGTCAAGCTTGTCCAAGTGAATGCTGAATGCGGCGTTTTTTGATGGATGATCTCCTCTGTAGTGAGGATAAAACAGATTTTGCAGGGATGAGTTTTGAAAAACTGCTAGGGTTTTGCTATCTCAGGATGTTTTATCTTGGATATGAATTTTTTTTTTGGATTCTTAAGATTATGTTTTATGTTATGTGGTCCTGAGTTTTTAATACTTTGCTGTGTTGCTTCATCCCTCCTCTTTGCATGTTTGTGAATGTTGTTTCGTTTAGCTGTGCCTTTATGAGACTTGTGTTCTCAGTAAAGCAGCTAAGTGCCTACACTGGCATGAGGTCGCTACCGTTAAACCCCCGTCTCTCTGAAGTGAGGTTGATCTAGTGCAGTCTTGAAAATTTGCTTATTGTCTGCATCTGTTCGTCTTCGATGATGAATTTTGAGACTGGTTTACGCTTATAGTTGTGGCTTGTTTGGCTATGGCTGTTGAACCCACAGTTTTCTTCTAGCTCGTTTTTATCCAGTAGGTTAGTGAATTTGGAACCAACCTAATTGTGTGTTTTCCCTTTAGTCTATTTGGGAAGTCACAGATCCTGTGGTAATGTGTTTTAAGATTATCTTTGTTTTAATACTACGCCAAAAGTATCATAAAATAAAAAAAAACCTTGTATGAAAGCATATTATGTACTCTACTTATGGTATTTTCTTTGAATTTTATATATTTAATATATTTATGAATATTAGAATGGATATCATATTCAATAATTAATTATGGGATTGAACTTTTTATGTCGTATATTTAGCCCAATTCATATCATATGTATCCAATTCTAGCAAGTTCAATTTTCAAATGTTCAATATATTAGTTTACCACGCAGGGTATGTTCTTAGTTTTTATTAACAGTAGAAAGTTGTACTCCCTCCGTCCCATTTTATATGTCACTTTTTTGTTTTGCATTTGCATTAAGAAATGATGTAACTTTACTCTTTTACCCTTATTTAATGTTTTCTTAAGTCAATTTTATAATAAATGATAAATACATTTTCAAGATTAATTAACTATTCTATCAAGGGTATAATAGGCAAAATATGGTAATTTATGCATAAATTTTATAAAATGACAAGTATTATGGTCCAGCTATTTATAGAAAGGGATGTCATATAAAATGGGACGGAGAGAGTATATTCTAAGGAGCGAACTATTAGGTGATTTGAGGTTGTTAATTATCATGATTTGTCTTAAAAGGTACAAAAATTAATATATATCCAAAATTGAACTTAAAATATTTAAAACCAATTTGAGGTTATTCGTAGTATAGGAAGTTCATTACTGAGAGGAAGTGGTGAACTCATCTTGCTTGTTGGGAGAGAGAAAGCATTTGAACCATTTTTTCTAGCTAGATAACGAGCGATCGCTACTTATCAATGAACACTAATTGAAAATAGTCGAAAATGAGTATCTATCCATTGTTGGAATCGAACCTGTGTCTGGATTGGATTATAATTTCTTCAATCAAACTATCAAAGTTTTCATAATCTAATTCAAATGACCCAACCTAACTTTAACTCATTCCACATTCATTAACAAAACAATAAACACAAAAATAATTTATTAAGTTATTCTCAACTAATAAAATAAATTAATCATTTTCTTTTATCTATGGTGCATCCTTCTACAAACAATGATAAGCTTAGTCTTTAAATTGCTAAAACAATATTAAAATGTAAATGAATTCATTAATTTGAGGTAAAATATAATATTTGATCATTGGACCAAAAAAATAAATAAATATTGCATTGTTTTTTCACAAAATTCCCAAATGGGACCCTAGGGTTTTAGCAGGTTTAACACTACTACTTTCCCTTCCATTGGAGTAGCTCAATTTCATTCTCTCTTCTGGTGGAGCTTATGAATTAGTTTCCTGTTGTGCTGAATCTGTTCACATTCATATAATCTGAAGGATTTTGGAGCATGGCTTTGTCCATTTCAAGGAGGATTTTGCGTTCTTTTACTTCTTTGAACTCACTTCGACCACTTTCTGCTTCTAATGGTATCCCTTTTTCTCGATTATTTCTGTTTTTTCATGATTCTATTGAAAAAATCAAATCTTTATTGTAAATTCAATCTTCAGGTGGATCCTAGATCCATGTAATGATATAGATGTATATGTTTTTGTGAATGGAGGCTAGTTTAATAAAAAAGACATGCATTTTCAAGTTTAATCCATGTTGCAGCTTACTGAGGACATAACCTTAGATAGGAGGTTGTGGAGAACACATGTTAGGGTAGAAGGTTAGAAGTTAGTAGAGAATTGTCTTGCTTGTCTTTTCATACAGGTAGTTGTAGTATTTTGTTGTAGTTTCTTGTCCTTCCATTTCTGTTACTGTTAACTATATCTTGTACTTCGATTATCACACTATCTCCGATTGCTGTTTTTGTTTCTGTATTTCTGATTTATCCACTAGGTCAGTCTGGTTGGTTCTTTGCACCTAGTCTTGGTGTAGCAACTATATTTCGGTTCATCCTATTTTTCAAGGATTTCATAATTGGACCTTTAACCCCTTTCATATGATGGGAGTTGTCGGTGTATTGGGGGCTGCTTTGCTATGCGCCATTCATGGTGCTACCCTAGAAAATACTTTATTTGAAGACGGTGATGGTGCAAATGCATTCCGTGTTTTTAACCCAACTCAAGCTGAAGAAACTTATTCAGTGGTCACCGCTAACCGCTTTTGGGTCCCAAATCTTTGGGGTTGCTTTTTCCAATAAACGCTGGTTACACTTCCTTATGTTATTTGTACCTGTAATGAGTGCTCTTGGAGTAGTCGGTCTAGCTCTGAACCTACGTGCCTATGACTTCGTTTATCTGGAAATTCGCACTTGTAGTCTATGCTACTTATTCTTTTCTTTTTTTCCGAATGCTTTTTGTCATGCTTTCTATTGTATTCTCTACTTTCGTTAATTCTTTTTTATCTGCTTTTCCTTGAGCCGAGGGTCTATCAGAAACACCTCTCTGCCTCTCAAGGGAGGAGGAAGGTTTGTGTACACTTTACCCTCCCTAGACATTGTATGTTGTTGTTATATATGTACGTATAGTTTGTGCAGAATCCTCTGGTTAAAAATTGGATGAGCCTGTCTTCTATAGATGCATGGTTATTTATTTATATTTTTTGTTTTATTTTATAATTTTGTGAAACAGTGAAGGCTAATATTCTTGGGGATGGAGTGTCTTGGGTGGAATCTTCGGTCTTCAGAAAGGTAAATTCTTATCGCTGAGAATTCTGTTTTCCCTAATATTTTGCGTTTATTTGCAGTGAGATGTTGTCTATTGATAATCTGATATCCTTTAGAGTTTAGAGTAGTATCTTTTTATGTACATTAGGCACTATTACATGAGGTTCTCTTAACTTGGAGGTGCTACTTAAGCTTACCAGCATTGAAGAAAGACAAGTTTGATATGAGTATTTTAAGCCTGTTTCGAATTTCTCAATGCAGGATGAATCATTGTTCCTCGCGTGTCGAAGATATTCAACTTCCTTGCTGACACCTGATTCCAGTGATGGTTCATTTCCCTCGGATTTATTATCCAAGAAACGTGTTTCAATTCCAGAGCGTGAGATAGGTATAATTTGACATTTTCATTAACTGTCTTGGTCTATCACTTCTGCTAGAAGTTTTATTATTCATCGTTGTGTATGGTGACCATTAATAGTTAAAACCTGTTTGCGTAATGCTTTGCTTGGAAATGTTGGCAGTCTTTGAATACTTGGATCAAGAAACAATAACTACTACTTCTATGCCTCAACCACAAGCATGGGACAGGATAGGACCGGGAAGAAAAAATGTTTTTATTTTTTGATAAGTGAAGGAATTGTATTAACAAAAAGGGAAAGACTATGTAAAGAATAGGTAAAAGGATAACTATCTAAAGTAAGTTTATTTTTATAAAAGTAATCCAATCATCAATACATGTTGGGAATCATGAGTTCAGCAATGTACAAAAAAATACACAACCAGTTGCATTTCCAAAGCGATCTATTTACTTCCAAACGTTTTCAGTTCCATTTTCTCCATGTGGTCCACATAACTCCCTGGGGAGTCACTTCCATGTTCTTTTCCTTCTTGTTCCCCTTCTCTGTAAGCACCAGTACCAAAGCGATTTAGCAGCAGGTTCCATAACTTCGTCACAAACTTATGCGTTGCATGACAAAATGATCGTTTCCACCCCTATCTCTCTGCCCATAAAGCACCGGCCACATGATTCTCTTTCTTCTTCAAGTCCACAGCTGTCTAATTATCACTCCCTTAAGAGCATACACTTGTCCCTCATTGTTTAGGGTTTCTTGAACGTTAATTATGGAGTGAAAGTTAACCCATTGCCTTACTGTTTTGGATTGAATATGCATATTCTTTGCATGGTATTAGGCTCAAGTTTTAGTATTCTGGTGACAATAAATATTCTGGTAATTGGAAACTAAAACCAACTGTAAAAGATGTAAAGCCTCTATCTGGTGACAATTAACAAAGTAAACTAGCAACTGAAAGATACATCTTTTCCACGAATATCTTATGGTCTACATTTGGAATGTAATACGTTGGCAAGCTTCGGCGTGTGCTACACTGCTACTAATTAATCAATGCCAATCTACCCCATTTGTGAGAATTTTTTCAACCAACTAGCTTCTTCTCAAATATCTGAAGCACTGAAGTCCAAACTGCAAGCAGGCAAAAATGTGTGCTGTTTAGCTACTTGGTCGATGACTCAATGTGCTTTGAGAGCTCTAGGATAGGATAATAATAATAATATCTAACCCTATGCATATCCTGCTCATTGGGATAAGAATGCTCCTCCTAATCCAAAAGAGTGGCAAACATCTAAGAACAGTAGTTTGAACAGAACGTTAATAGCTTTGTATAGATCAATCATCTTGTAATTGCAACAAGTGTTAATGGGTGACCATATGATCATCATATTCTACCAGTAATATTTTTATGAGCCCCACAGGTTTTACAGGATAGCTTAAAGTATCACTTCTTGCAGAAAAGATATCTTTGGCTTCAATAGCATTTTTGGGGAAGTTCCATTTCTCTTCATTAGCTTTTTGGAGAATGAGGCTTGTGTATTTTTTAATATTTAGCACAAAAATAACTATACCTCAATCCCAAGCAAGATAGGGTCTGCTATTTGGCACAAAATTATTATATAATATTGATTAATGGAATTATAGTTCCTCATATTGCCATGACTAACTTAGAAACTGAAGGAATTTAATGAAAACAAAGTTAGTTATCATGCTTCATAGAAATGTGTTTTCTTGATTGCGACATGCTGGTTAAGTACAATCTGCTAATCTTTTCCCCTTAGCTTGTGAAGTAACAAGAAGTAATAGTTAAAAATCTTTGTTGCTTGCGCAGCATTTCATCAACTTTGAGTGAACACTTTCTAGGTCATCATATATTGTCCTTTGTAAGGATGATCACCTCAAATTGATAGTACAAAAGAGAGTTGGTGTAATTTTGTCTCCGTATAATTTCTTTCCTCATTTATACTGAAAATATTTTTTTGGAATGGATGAGTCTATATTGTTTGACTTTGTGTAACTATCTTATTGATTACTGTATGTGGTAGGGCTCCTTCAGGACCTGGTCATTCCAGTAACGAACTTCAATAATGAAGACAAGGGCTTTATGTGTTTGGCTGGTGATGTCTTTGATGTGCCAATCAGGAAAGATATTATTCATCGGGTTGTTAGATGGCAGCTTGCAAAACGGCAGCAGGTGCGCGCACGGTTATTTTGAATCCCAAAATTTAAGTTGTAGACATCATACATATGCTACTCCTTACTCTGTGTTTTCCGCGCTTTAGAGCATTTATCATTTTCCATTTCTATTTCTGTCTATTGCTTCTGTGGGAAATTAAGAGATTATTTTTTTGTGTGTGTGGGGGGGGGGGGGGGACCCGGGATTTTTTTTT
>NW_006238962.1:2083724-2124422 GCF_000226075.1 Solanum tuberosum | reverse complement strand
CTTTTTTTTTTTTTTTTTTTTGTGTGGGGGGGGGGGGGGGGGGTACCAGGAATATTTTTTGACACTCTGATTTTCATTTTCAAAAAAAAAAGAAGAAAAAGAATCAAGATGAATATTTTGAGGCATATGAAAACCAACAAAACTTATATGCCTTTGGGGACAACTGATTTTTTTGTGTTGTTGCTGATAAACAAAGTTGCCTTGAAATAGGAAAATGTTGCAGACAAAAAATGATCTACTGTGGATCTTTTGAATCAATCAGGCCCTCCTATTCTCCTACCTGCTTTCTACATTTATGTTTGTTCCCTTGATTCTACCACTTCTTTGTAAACTATAGTTACTTGCCAAGGCAGTAGAGGATTCAATAGGTATTTTAAGACCTACTCTTGGTGAACTTTGCAGGGGACCCATTCAACTAAAACTATTAGTGAAGTTAGTGGGACTGGGAGAAAACCGTGGAATCAGAAGGGCACAGGGCGAGCAAGGCATGGAACACTGCGTGGTCCACAGGTCACATTATCTTGCCTTTTTCCTGTTCAGATTGTCTTGAATACGATTTATGATTATTTGATATCGCATCAGACAAATTAAAATGTGTTATCGCGATCAATGCAGTTTCGAGGTGGTGCCACTATGCACGGTCCAAAACCACGAAGTCACGCAATCAAACTGAACAAGAAGGTTCGGCGGCTAGGATTGAAGATTGCACTATCAGCTCGTGCAGCTGAAGGAAAGGCAAGCAACATCCCGTTCCATGTACACATTTTTTTTTTGGGAACGTTTCCCCCAAAAGAAACTCGGAACTAAAAGAAAGCAAAAAAGAAAATGGAAACTCAAAGAGTATAGATGAGTCGTTGAGATATTTGTATTGTTTGGTTTCAAACACTTTCTTTTTGTGTTTTGAAATCAAACAACAATCTGAGATCAAGCTATCAAAAAAGTAAAAACTAAAGCCAAAACTTGCGTTCTCATTTTCTTCCTTTCTCTTGGAACTCTCATTCTTTTGGCTTTCGAAAATACATTTAGTAGAAACACATGTTTCCTTGGTTTTTTAATCTATTATTTTTCACCAAATTGAATCAACCAAAATATTTTGAAATGTGAAAACATTTTTTGAACAATGAAACATAATTTCATGACCTCTTCACGAGAAGAGTTGGTCAGTTTTAATCATTAGCCTTGATAAGCTTCCAGAATTAACCTGCTTTGGTTTATACGAGTGGCTTTTCCTTTTTTGCGTCAGCACTGGTTATCTGTTTTGTGGTGTAATTCCTGCTTTCCTTAACGATATATGATATGAACTTTTCTTCTTTTGCATTCATTGATTTAGTTATCTCAATTGCACTGCATGCAGCTTCTGGTTTTTGAGGATTTAGAGATTCCTTCACACAAAACAAAGAACGTAGTGAACTATTTCAACCAATTGGAGAATACCAAGAAGCTTCTGGTGGTGGATGGTGGTCCAATCAGTGAAAAACTGAAGTTGGCTACTCAGAATGTACACTATGTCAATGTGTTGCCTTCAATTGTAAGTATCCACTTCTATTAACATCATTGCAACAGTGTGCATATAAGCATGTGTTTCCATGACAACGTTTGGGCTTTTCTATATGAGGATCCAGTTCATGGGAGTTTTGTTAAGATGACTTCCATTTTCTTGATTTTGGTATGCATGATATGCTTTTGCCACATCATTCCTCTAGTATGCTGCATTTTTTGGGTGAAACTATTTGGTTACAACATGGAAAAGCTGCAGAATTTATTTGAGTTCATTGCTAAATCATCAAACTTCTTCCATATTCATTACCTGAGATTTTCGCATGCTTTTCTACTGTAACTCCTCCTGCCCCCCAACCACTTCACCATCACAAGTGAAAAAATTAAACAAATGACTGCAAAAGGTTGATCTTTTATCCTCTTTGCTCCATGCCAGGGTCTAAACGTCTACAGTATTTTGCTACATGATACACTAGTCATGTCCCGTGATGCAGTGAATAAGATAGTCGAGAGGATGCACACTCCTATCAATCGCTAAGGGAGCATCTTAGGTTGAAAGGGAACGGATCTTGTTAGTTTTTGTCAGCAAAGATAAAACATAGAAAATATTTCTTGTATTGTTTTTTAGTTAATTTTAAAATCGTAGGGCTGGTTATTTTTCTTGTCCTCCTCCGTCATTTTCCTTGAAAGTACAATCAACATTTGCATTGCATCATGCAAGTAATTGAGGTACTACTTGAGATTCTGTCACATAACATATTTCCTGGTTTAGGAGAACATTACACTGCCTTTTTAATGCACTTCTGAATTCTTGATCTTTTCTTCTGGATATATAAGTTGTATATTAGCTAGTCCTGATGTTTGAGCTAGTCTGTTCATTCTTTTTCTCACCAACAACATACCCAGTGTAATCCCACTAGTGGTGCGGTCTGAGGAAGGTAGAATGTATGGAGACCTTACCCCTACCTCGTGGAGGTAGAGAGGCTGTTTCCGGAAGACTCATTCTTTCTCTTACCATTGATGTTAAATTGTCTTTGATTTTTATGTAGTATACATGACCAAACTAGATAGAGGATGGGTGGTCTTAAACTTTTGACCAAATAGTTAACAAGCAACCAAGAAATTACATTCGATAATCTTGAAAATTGGTGGTCTTGAACTTTTGACCCTTGCTTGCCTTATAGGCTAAACTTCAAGGTTAAAAAGCAAAACTTGGTGACCTTTAAGTTTTGTCCATACGGCAAGCAGGGTCAAAAGTTCAAGATCATCCATATCCAACGCCATTAATTACCCATTTTTCTTAATTAACAAATAAGAGTTGAAATCAATCTTTGTTAATATGGCCTAGAAAGGATGAATATTCTTATATTAACCTAGAAATATGACTCGCCTTTAGGATGAATGCTTAGAAGGTGTGCTAGCTCTTTGACAGAACCAAGTCTTTTTAATCTCATACATTGGCAACTAAAAAAAGATCCAAAATATATATTCGAAAAAGCCTTGGATCAACTTGAATCGACCAAAATTAATAGATCATTGTCTTACTAAAACAGCTGTATGAATAATTTTTTATGAGGTAGTAAACATTGAGGACCATTTCAAAATCCATAGTTGTTTCAATCAAGGACCCATTTTCCAAGCAAAAAGTCACAAAGTTCTGCCTCCTTTTATGTGTAAGAGTAATTGAAAAGACTTGTAATAGGGTTGCAACTAGCAGTTTTTCGAAAAATCAAACCAAATCGAAAATTAAATTGTAAAAAAAAAATCTTTGTTTGATTTCAATATTTGAAAAATTGACTTAAGTGATTTGATTTTCTGAAAAATCGATCCAAATTGAATTGACAACGCCAAGATTTGTCAAATTAAGTAAATAAATGAATAATTAAGAGGGAAAAAAAATGTAAAAATGTCATGATATCTTTGATGCTTTCCTTTTCTTTTTTTTACTATATGATTGAATGTTCGTCCTCTTTCTACATACAATATTCTATTTATTTATTTTCTATAAGAAAAAAAGAAGAATAAAATAGGCATGCAAATGAGTAGTAAAAGCAAATGTCTAAAGACTCAGACAACAATTAAAAGGATGTTGGACCACTTAATACTTTTGCATGCCAACTTAGATGTTCCGTTGGATCGTTTATAAATCGTATTGGATCGTCATAATTATTTCTATGGTCGTTAAACACATCAATCGACTTATATTGCATAGAAAAATATTTTAGGTGTTGTATTGTTTGAAAGTCACTCTATTATCATATGTATAACACAATTTATTAGTTAGTTTGTGCATATGAGGTTGCAAGGTATGAATCACATTCCAAATTGATGTATATTTTGTATGATTTTCAAACAATATTGATATATTGTATACGTATACATAAATTTTATACAATAGTAGTTTTAGATGACACGAATTATGGCTTCACCATTGATTAGGAGTTAATAATTTTGATGGTCACTCAACTATCAACTATTTTCATAGAAAGTCACTCAACTTTCATTTTCAACTCAAAAGTCACTCAATTATGATTTATTTGCACAGAAAGTCACTCAACATATTTAATTAATTTTTTCACTAAAAAATTCTGACATGAAATTTTTATTTTTAACCAAAATTTTAAGAACCAAATATATATTCATTTAAACCATTTAATCCAACTTTCTGTGAAAAAAATCATAGTTGAGTGACTTTTGAGTTGAGAATGAAAGTTTAGTGACTTTCTGTGAAAAAAGTTGATAGTTGAGTGACCATCAAAGTTATTAACTCCATTGATTAGATTAGTACAATAATAAAAATTTAATAAAATTTCACAAAGTGAAATATGAGAAGGATAGATCTTTGCGAGATAGAGAGTTGTTTTTTAAAAACCCTCCATTTAGAATGACCATAGGGAAAAAAGACCCTTCATTTTCTATCTTCTTTATCTTTATTTTCCATTATCACAAGGCCCACAAATACCAAAAAAATTGTAGAAAAAATATTTGGAACAAAATAAATAATTGAATAAATCCAATTTGAAAAGGTAGAAAAAGATGTTGAAGGAGAGGTTGCCTATTTTTTTAAAAGTGGATAATGAGCATGAAGCACAAGTTTCCAAAATATGATAAATACGTTTACCGGAAAATATTGGGTGATGTGTATAAATTATTTTATTTTAATATTATAAAAATATAAATGTGAACTGACCCCTCACTTCTGCTCTATCAGAAGTTACTACTAAAATAACATGAAAATAGTCAAAGTGATATGATGTCGTTTATTTTTACTAGTTAATTATTGTAAAAAAAAAAAAGAATTTTGGTTTTTATTTGTATATTTCTAACATATCAATAAAAAAAATCCTTATTTTTTTAATCATTAATTACTTATTGTGTAAATTATTTTTAAAAACCTAATATTAAATATTACTAGTAATACATATTATAATAAAATTCTTATATCAATTATTATTTCTTAAAAAACATTCAAAGTTGGATAAGTAAATATAACGAAAAAAGTAATATAAGTATAGTAATAAAGATATTTATAATTGGAAATGTAACTATAGGTAAGTACAATAGTTGGCGTGAAGGAAGGAGTGTGACAATGTGACAACTAATTTTTTTTTTATTGTACTTTGAATTTAATCAAAATTTTGAGATAATATATGAGTTGTGAAATGCTATAAATATATATATATATATCGATTTGAAAATATGAAATTTGTTTTTTTTTTTAAATAAGCGAACACAACATCGGATTAGCCAGAAAAGTAAGCACTTATTTTAATTTATATGAGATAATTTGATTATGCAAAATTTAAGAAGAAATAAAAAAGAAGAGTTTTGATTGTGATCTTAAATATGTTATAACATTTCTATAATTTTGTGGAATGATTTATCATAAGTTCTAAGTAATGAGGTATTCTTCTACCTTTAGGCAAATATTATTAATACAAAATAAATCAATAGTTCAACTATTTCAAATAAAATGTCAAATGATATGAAGAAAAATAAATCTAAATAGAAGTAGAATTATTTTTAAAATGACAATAACGTGTAATCCCATAAATGACATTTAAATATTCTTCATTGACATCAACATTGCATAAGCCTAATCAATTCAAAAGGACACGATCAAATTCAAGACAAACAAAATCGAACTGTTTACAAAAATTTACAAAATAATGTCTTTACCAAAAAAAATAATACAAAATAGTGTCAAGTATTTATTTTGTCTTTATATATAATATATATATAAAATAAAAAATAGAAGTGTATTTGTTTTCATTATGCACAAATGTCATGAAAAGAGACATAAAGATATAAACTTTTTTTTTGTTATTGCAAAGTACTGTTTTCATTCGGCGCAAATTAGGCAAATTTCATTTTAGAGGTACACGAAAGATCGTAATGGAGTGATAAATATATATATAATTTTTTATATATAATCATAAATTTTAGGGTCAATACAGATTAGATATCATGTCATTTTTATTAGAGAGTATTTTATTCTTCAATATAAATTTTTAATTAATACAAATTTAATTTCGTCGGACTCTAATAGAAGAAAACCAATTAGCCAGCAAGCAGCTGCAACTGCAGTGACAACCTACTCATCTTTATTTATTGTATACTTATTATAATGTTTTTTACTTTCACTTTCACTTTCCTTTACCTAATTTACAAAATTCATTTACTCTTCTCCATTTCATCACTTTGGTACGAAAAAATAAATAAATTACTAGTCAACAAGTACTTTTTACCATGAAAAATAAATAAAGAAAAAGAAATCTCATCTACTTTTGAAAAGTTAGTACACAAAAAATTTAAAGCTAATTTATGTTTAATTTTATTTATTACTAATATAAATAACGTAATTTTTCAATAAATGTGTTCAGTCACTAATCATAATAAAATTATCTAGATCTGGTACTTTTACTAATACAATAAATACATAATATTTGACTAAATATACAAATTTATTATTTAACATAATTAATAAAAAATATTTTCACTAAACCAATAAATGTATAACAATTCATAAGATGCTGATTTTTTTTTTCCATTTCTTTAATTACATGCATTCAAACATAATAGTAGTATACACTATACACCTTACTTTTTTTTTGGATTTTTATAATATTAAATTTCAAACTTATCTAGTGTTTGACCAACATTTTGAATTAGATTTTGAAAATTTGTGTTTAACTTCTTTTTTTCCGATTTTTCAATTAAGATTTTCATTTACAAAACTTAAAATTCTTTTTAGTAAAATGACATTCTTAGCATTTTACACCCTCAATATATGCACCATTTTTCAATTTGCACCCTATTCTCTTTTTCCTTATGATTTGCCCCTTAATCTATTCACTTTTTTTTTTGCAAATTTGTGTTAGAGTTTATTTTATGTGGGATATAATAGATTTTTCTTTAATAAATAATAAGAATGAGCTCTAAACTAATTTTGCAAAAAAGGTCAATAGATTAAGGGACAAATTAGTAAATAACAAGAGGTTAGAGTGCAATTAAAAAAATGGTGCAAATATTGAAGGTGCAAAATGTTACTATAAATTTAATAAAATACATATTCAAATATCAATAATGAAATTCCACATATAAGGTCTGAAAAGAATACTCGTAGAGATAGAAAAACTATTTCCGAAAAACTTTCTATAAAATACATAGTCAAACATAACCTTAAATTCTAAAAATCACAATTTCAAAATTTTAAATTTTAAATTTTAATTTCAAAATCTATAGCCGGAACTTAGCCATTCTTTTTAGGACAAAAGAATAATTCTCTTATGGAACTTCTTATTTTGCCTTATTAGTTGCCTTGTGGACAGAAGAGTTGTTTTTTACATAAATAAATTCAAGATTGCTTGGTGCTTCCTCTTCTCTCTCTCCCTCTCCCTGTGTGTGTATGTATTCTTTCATTTCCTCTTTCTCCACCCCATCTCTCCAAATCCCCCCTCTCTCTCTCTCTCTCTCTCTTCTGTTAAGCAGTGAGTTCTGTATGTTTTTCTCTGTTTAAAACATGTGGAATTTCAATCTAAACAGCTCAAAATCTTTGATCATTTTTTCAAGATTTTTGTCTGATATTTTATTTTTTTTATATTTCAGGTTGGTTACATAGATTTGATGTTTCTTCTGGTTGCTGTTTCACTGGTAAATTCTTGGATTTGGATGAATTTTTTGGACTATTTTTACATCAATGTTGAGGATTCTTGTTTTTGGTTACTGTTTATTGGGCTTTTCCCGTTTTGTCTGCAAGCTTTTTAGTTCTGATGTTATCTGTGGATTTTTGTTTTTGTCTGAGATGGGGTTTTTGATGGGGAGTTTTCTTGAGATTTTTGATGAGTTTCTGATGTGAAGGTTCAATCTTTTTTTGGTTTGCTGATGTAAAGGTTCAATCTTTTTTGGTTTGCTGATGTTTGATTCAATGTAAAGAGTTCTTTGATACTGGATAAACATGTACAATGCTGTTTGCTGGGATTTCCCCCCTTTGTCTGCAAGCTTTTTAGCTCTGGTGTTATGTGTGAATTTGTTTTTGTCTGAGATGGGGTTTTTAATGGGGAGCTTTCTTGAGATTTTTGATGGGTACTTGATTCAAAGGTTCAATATTTTATGGTTTGCTGATGTTTAATTCAATGTAAAAAGTTCTTTGATGCTGGACACACTTATACACCAATGCTGGGACTTATGTTTTGGTTACTGTTTATTGGGCTTTTCCCCCTTTATCTGCAAGCTTTTTAGTTCTGGTGTTATCTGTAAATTTGTCTTTGTCTGAGATGGGGTTTTCAATGGGGAGTTTTCTTGAGACTTTTGATGGGTTTCTGATGTAAAGGTTCAATCTTTTTTGGTTTGCTGATGTTTGATTCAATGCACAAAGTTCTTTGATGCTGGACAAACATATACACCAATGCTGGGGATTTATGTTTTTGTTACTGTTTATTGGGCTTTTCCCTCTTTATCTGCAAGCTTTTAAGTTCTGGTGTTATCTGTAAATTTGTCTGTCTGAGATGGGGGTTTTAATGGGGAGTTTTCTTGAGACTTTTGATGGGTTTCTAATGCAAAGGTTCAATCTTTTTTGGTTTGCTGATGTTTGATTCAATGCACAAAGTTCTTTGATGCTGGATAAACATGTACAATGCTGTTTGCTGGGATTTCCCCCCTTTGTCTGCAAGCTTTTTAGCTCTGGTGTTATGTGTGAATTTGTTTTTGTCTGAGATGGGGTTTTTAATGGGGAGCTTTCTTGAGATTTTTGATGGGTACTTGATTCAAAGGTTCAATATTTTATGGTTTGCTGATGTTTAATTCAATGTAAAAAGTTCTTTGATGCTGGACACACTTATACACCAATGCTGGGACTTATGTTTTGGTTACTGTTTATTGGGCTTTTCCCCCTTTATCTGCAAGCTTTTTAGTTCTGGTGTTATCTGTAAATTTGTCTGTCTGAGATGGGGGTTTTAATGGGGAGTTTTCTTGAGACTTTTGATGGGTTTCTAATGCAAAGGTTCAATCTTTTTTGGTTTGCTGATGTTTGATTCAATGTAAAGAGTTCTTTGATACTGGATAAACATGTACAATGCTGTTTGCTGGGATTTCCCCCCTTTGTCTGCAAGCTTTTTAGCTCTGGTGTTATGTGTGAATTTGTTTTTGTCTGAGATGGGGTTTTTAATGGGGAGCTTTCTTGAGATTTTTGATGGGTACTTGATTCAAAGGTTCAATATTTTATGGTTTGCTGATGTTTAATTCAATGTAAAAAGTTCTTTGATGCTGGACACACTTATACACCAATGCTGGGACTTATGTTTTGGTTACTGTTTATTGGGCTTTTCCCCCTTTATCTGCAAGCTTTTTAGTTCTGGTGTTATCTGTAAATTTGTCTGTCTGAGATGGGGGTTTTAATGGGGAGTTTTCTTGAGACTTTTGATGGGTTTCTAATGCAAAGGTTCAATCTTTTTTGGTTTGCTGATGTTTGATTCAATGCACAAAGTTCTTTGATGCCGGATAATCATGTCCACCAATGCTAGGGATTCATGTTTTTATTGCTGTTTATTGGGCTTTCCCCCTTTATCTGCAAGGTTTTTTGTTCTGGTGTTATCTGTGAATTTGTTTTTGTCTGAGATGGGGTTTTTAGTGGGGTGTTTTCTTGAAATTTTTGATAGTTTTCTGATTTAAAGGTTCAATCTTTTTTGGCTTGCGGATGTTTGATTCAATGTAAAATGTTCTATGATGCCGGATAAACATGTACACCAATGCTGGGGCTTCGTGTTTTTGTTACAATTTATTGGTTGACATAGAGGTGTCTTTATCTGCCTTCTTTTGGGTAAGTTTTGTTTCTGTGAAGAGAATGAGAATGAGAATGCCTTTGAGAGCATGATGCGTATGCATCGACTAGATGTAATTGTATCTGAATTTGGTTGTGAAGGCATGCTAATATGCATGCTTATTAGCCAACAGTTGGTATGAAAATATTTGCTTTAGTGGAATGAAGTGATATTTTCCACCAATCTTTCTTCTGTTGGCATTGGAGCTGCATTTCTTACATCATAGATCATAATATGTTGATAATAGTTATATTTTACTGCTCTCGTAGGTTAGCTTCCTGAATTTGACTAAGTATGGTTTAACCTTAAATTTTCCAGGTTTGCTAAGGAAAAAGTGTGTGAATCTTCTCACACTACAATACTATCTCAAACCCTCTTTGAGATTGTGAGCTTGGTATACTATAGCCCTAATGCAGGGGAAACAGAATACCGTTGGTTCCCTCCAAGAAACTTTAGGTTTTAATCATGGTTCGACGCCTAGTGAAGGTGGTGTAGATCAGCAGATATGTTGGAATAGTTTGCAAAATTCTGCACAGAATCACCTGCCAGATTATATGGTTTCTTCTAATGCGACTAATATTCCATTCTTCAATCCTATGAGCCAAGAGAGACAGAATGTAACCAGGGGGAGTTTAGGAGAATCCAGCTCCTCTATTGCACCGAATTGTGCAAGTCAGAGTGAGCAGAAAGCAGATCATGGATGGTCATCCGCAATGACTACATATCATGAACCTTCACTAATCTGTAACGAACAGCAATGTGGGTCTTCTAACATTATGTCATTGAATGATTTTTTTTCTCAAGGTTCTAGTTCTAGCACCATTCCTCATGAGATCAACAGAAATCCAGCATTTGAGGGGCGCAGTGACAACAATGACGATGGCTGTCAAGTGATGGAGTGTACTCCATACAATTCTGTTAGACCAGGAAAAGAACGAATGTCATCTGCTTGTACTTATTTAGGTAATGGGTGTTTGACGGATGATAGTGGTGATGGCAGGCCAGAAAGTTCACCGGATTCTAGGCGCTTTTGTAAGAGAAAAACACTTGAAGGATATCTAGCACAATCTTCAGGAAGTGGAAGTTCTGATTATATTCCTCTTGCTGAAAATAGCATATGGCATTCTGGACCTGCATCACATAGTATGAGTACAGATGCAAATATCTCTGCTCCAACAGAAAGTGTCAGAAGCATCAATATGTCAGAGCATGTGATCCCAAGACTTGGGCTTACCATGGGAGGAGCCGCTGCGGTAACTCCTGTTGGTACTCCGGCTTCAAGAAGTGCAGAAAGTTCTCATAGAAATTTCAGGGTGAGGATTGATGGCTCACTCCAGCAAGATTATCTTCCCAGTAATATCTTTCCTGATGTGGATAATGTTGGAAATGTTAATCGGTCATCTGAACAGCAATTACCAGAGCTACTTCCTAATATCCCTTTGGATTTGAGGTCTGTGCCTGCTGCAGACAGTGGAAATACTCAAAGGCAGCCTGTTGTAATGCATGTTTCTTCTCTGCATCGACGTGCACAGACTAGGTGGAGTTCAGCATCAAGTTCCAGAACTGGCAGTTCATCAAGTTCTGCTCGAGAGAGAAATTCAGCAACATTTGAAGAGCCTAACTCAAGAAGTGTGTCAAGAAACATCTCACAACATCCTATGTTCATACCTTCAACTAATGGGAGAAACTTGAACCAAAATCCTGCCAGCTTGAATTTAGCTGGAAGAAATGTTTCTGTTGCTGGAAATGTCGCATCCAGTTCAGGGGTCCACACTTCTTCTCCTAATAGGGTTCTCCACAGATCTCCTCAATATCACCGGAGGCTGTCAGAATTAGTCCGTAGATCTTTGTTGTCTCCAGCTAGCACTGGATCTGGAGGTGTTAATGGTAATAGTCGTCCACTACGTTTGAGTTCTCCTATCTCACAGGAGATGGCACTTCCTGGAAACCATGAGCATCGTACATCGAGTGCACTGGAGCGACATCTTGATGATGCTATAGGACTCTCCAATTCCTCAAGGACTTTGACTGCTGCACGGGAAGGAAGAAGTAGGCTAGTCACTGAGGTATATTCAGTTCATTGATCATGTTGTAGTTATCACCTCCTTGGCTCATTCAGCATAAATTTTTGTGTGGGCCAGGTGTTATATCCAGTCATCCCAATGCCATTAGATTTTCTTTAGTGATTAAATTAAGCAGTGGGTTTCATCAGGGATAAAACTGGTGGCCTGCCAACTGTTATACATGCATACCTGTCCCTAATTTGATCAATCAATCCAAATTAGGGAGGATATGCATCAAATTTATAGGTGTCACAAATGTTTTACCATAATTTTGGCTTCACTGAAGGCTTTTGTGATGCGATTTAGTTTGCATTGTTGAAGCCTTCTATTTAAAAATTACCGACCAACTAAATTTCTTTTTATTGAACAGATTCGCCATGTATTAGATCTTATGCGCAGGGGTGAAGGGCTAAGTGTTGAGGTAAGATTCTTACTATTGCCTTATCTGAAAAATTAAAATATTTTGAGGTCAGAGTTTTAATGTCCTTTCAGTTGAATGATGGCTTATATGTCCCGATTTTGCATGTCTTTGTGTTATATGCTCGATTAGAGATAAAAATCTTTTTCAGTAATCTTTTATGACCTGGTATATAGCAGCAACAGTAATAATGTAATATAACACGAAAGTTCTGGCCTTCGGACCTTTTACTTTTGGCTGACTACTTCATATAAGGTAAGTCAAACACAATTCTGTTTCTTTTCTCTTTGTGAAAAGAATAGTTAAGCTGAACCACGTGATATGTGGTAGAGGGGCTACAGTTGAAGAAATTTCTTTAAACAAAAGCATGAACGAAGTACATGGCTATTCTAGAAACTAGAATGCATGTGCAGCAACTGAAATCTTATTAGCTCTTTCTCTGCATGAATGTCTAGTAGTTTTTAAAGGGAACAAGCCGCAGCAAGTCATTTTACCTCCACCCATCTGGGTCCTGGACTTGAATGTATTTGTTTTGGGGCATATTTCTTTTTTGATAATCATCATGTAGAAAGAGATGGGCGGGCACACTTTTGGACTTTGTACCTATTCCCCTTTTTGTTATTGCTGAGGGTCTTTTGTAAACGACCTCTCTTCCTCTATGAGGTAGTGGTAAGGTCTGCGTACGCTCTACCCTTCCCAGACCTCACTTGTGGGAGTATATTGGGTATGTTGTTAACAATGGAAGTTAGAGGCATGTTAAAATGATACGACATGAAGATGTTATAAATTTGTTCTTTTCTTGTCTTAGCAAAAAGTTGAACTGATAGAATTAGCTATCATAATATCTCTTCCTCATATTCCAGGATGTTATGATCCTTGATCAGTCGGTCTTCTTTGGGATGCCGGAGATTCAAGATCGCCACAGGGATATGCGTCTTGATGTTGATAATATGTCATACGAGGTTAGTGGTTTAAACAGAATCACATTACATCCTATGGGGAAATGATGTGCTAAAACTCTGCCTATGTGATGTGTTTCCAGGAGTTATTGGCACTCGGAGAGCGCATTGGGGATGTTTGCACCGGGCTTAGTGAAGAAACTATTTCAAGTCGTTTGAAGCAGCGCAATTTTATTAGCATAAAAACAGAACAACCTGAGGAAGCAGAACCATGCTGCATATGCCGGGTACTCAATTTGACCTTCTCTACTATTAACTCCATCATTGAACCTCGTAAAGTAAAGTTCTAACGTGTATTCAATCATTTGCAGGAGGAATATAACAACGGAGATGGTCTTGGAACACTAGAGTGTGGACATGATTTCCATACAGACTGCATTAAGCAATGGCTCATGCAGAAGAATTTATGCCCGGTATGCAAGACGACGGGGCTTACTACATGAGAAAGAATCATATTCTTTGAAAATATTTGAATTGGAAGGGGAGTTTGTTCTAGAGATGAAATTAGCTCTAGCTGCATTAGACATTTATTTAGAACAAAATTTACATTATGGTTTTCTGGAATTTTACATTTGCTTTTACAATTAATCGAAACATCTTTTGGAATATTTATTTGGTTCATTGTCATTGCTTTACTTTTTTGAACAAAATGCTTGGTTATATAACCCTATGCATGCCTTTAAAGTTTTGCCAGGTCTGAGGATTCTTATAGCTGTTTCCAGCTAGTTTTGGATTGAGACGTAGTTATTACTCTCATTTGGTTCGATGACTAAGTTATCTTGGGATTATAATCCTTCGGACTTGCTTATCCTACCTCACCTGAAAGGTGGGATAAAATAACATCAAGTTTGATGCGATATGTGAGATATTAAGGATTAAGTTTGGTATGAAGGAGAATGATTTTGGTAGAAAATGTATACTTGAAAAATAAGTTGTTTTATTTATTTTTTAGTGCTCAATAAGTAAATAAAAAATGTTATCTCATGAGCATTTATATGTAATTTAGTAAAACACTACATAGAATGGGGTAGGGAGTGGGGTTGAGGGTGTTGGGTGGGTGAGGAGGATATAACAAATATAAAATATTACATAAAGAACTTGGTTATACTTTCTTTGTTTAAAAATATGATTATTATTTTTTTATGTTGTATCCTCTTACAAGAGATTTTTCATTTTATGAGAAATTTTTAACAAAATTACTTTCTTCTATTTATTTTGTAAGAGGTCAACAGATTTCATTTCCGCTATTAAATATCTTTCATTTAAATGACTAGTTTCTTAGCCTATACTTTTATAATGTCTATTACTTATCAAAAGAATTTAATTTTTTTTCTTATTTTCGTGTTCGAAACTCGTATTGAAGCCCGACTAAATTTGAATCATGCACTACAACACCTATTCGTTATAAGCAGGATGAAGTATAGACAAATATACTTTTTTGTTTAGTTGAAATCAAATCAAATCAAATTGATTATTTTTTTTCAATACCAAATCACTAATAATTTTTTTTCCAATTTAATTTGATTTATCGATTTAATACGATCAATGTTTTAAAAAGCAAAAATGTAAGACGAGACATTTTATGTAGTATGGGCAAGACTTACACCCCTAATTCTATCGATATAAATCCGTGCACCGAGCTCAACCAACTATATAATATAGGATTACAAAAAAGGTGGATGGATTTATCTATTTTAATTGCTGACGAAAATCTCAACCACTCGTCGGTATACTATGTTTTTTTGTTATATATATCAAAACAACTGTCACGAATTTGAGTTGTGAAAACAAATAGAAATATGAAAAATATGTATGATGGTATGATTTACGTATCGTTGTAGGTTGATTCTTTCTAAAATACGTGTATAACAAAAACTTAATGTATCTGTTTTTTTTTATCTTCTATTATTATTTGAATTTATATCCTTATCAATCATTAGCAAATCTTTTTGTATTTGTCTTGATCGTTATGAACCACTAATCTAAAGTATAACGGAAGATGATTTTAAACTATAATCAAAAATGAAAAAGCAAGTCTTTTCTTATTTGTCTTGATCGTACTAACGAACCACTAACCTAAAGACACATAGATTTCCAATAAATACTCGATTCGAAAGAAAAGAAAATTAATTAGATCACTATATCAACAAAATTCTTCAATCTTTAATTTCCCATTTCTCATTAAAAGAAAAGTAAAAGAACTACATTTATAATTTAATTAAATAGATAAAGAGAAAGTGGAAGAAAATAAGGATGCATCACTATCAATCATAAAAAATGGATCCAAACAAAATCTGACATCTTCAAAAGAATTCTTTAACCAGCAAATTGTAATCAAATAATAAAGCAAATGAGCCAAAGAGCAATGAAATAGGACAAAGATAAAGTTAAAAAGCAGGCATACCTTCTGATACTCCGTTCGTTCACTTTTATTTATCACGTATTATTTTTTAGGATTAATTTGAATAATTTTGAAGCTAAGTTGGAATAATTTAATTTAATATCATAAAGATATTTAAAAACTATACAAAATACAGAAGTTGTCATTTCTTCCTATATTAATATGATAAAATATATAGATATCTCAAAATGTTAATTAAAATTCATGTAATTTAACTCTTGAAAAAATAAATAGTAATATGTAAAAATGAATATTAGTACGAAAACGAATTTGCAATAATTATAATTAGTATTGTAGATTGATAAGAGTTTTAAAAAAAAACGAAAGATATTTTGATTTCCACCATCTAATTGTAAAGATTATATCACAATATTTAACGTATCTGTTATTTGTTTATAAGCAATCAATTAGAATTTAAATGAATGATTTATTAATGAGCTAATGGCTAATTAGTGGGGATCTAATCCTATAATATTCTCCAACACTTCAATTTAAATCTATAGATGAAGTATTTAGATCCATCAATAGATCAATATGAGGTATAATTTAAATATTCAAGGAAATTAAGAATCAATAGAAGTTTCCTTTTTGATTCATAAATGTGTAACATGTTCAATTTGCTAAGTTTATAATTTTAAATTAGACTGATCAAATTACTATATGTTAATTAAATCATTTTGAAGTACATCTATTTAATACTTACATCGACTTATATCTTAGGTTTGATTTTAACAAATTGAGTTTGACTTGTTGTCTAATTATTTTTTCCATTCGATGACCAAATGACCGCATTGAAGCATCGATTAAATTTGAATCATGCACTGCCGGGCCTATTTGAAGGTAACACTCTCAATAAAATTTTCTTCATACCCAAAATTTGAAGACAAACTTATTTTCGGAAAAAATAACTTTTGATATGAATAGAGGTAACTTGATCTTTTTAGTATTTTAACTATTTTTTTTGTGTCTTTTTTATTTATTTTTGTGTAAAGAGTTATATTATTACAATAATATTTGTGATGAACTATAAATATAAATCTTTCTAACATGACCCATTGATTTATTTCTTTTTGTTTTTGATTCGGTATTCAATACCTCTCTTTTATCTGATCAGTTCAAGTACAATGTCTTCTATCAAAGATAACTCAATTCTTATGAATCAAAGATTTTTAATTAAAAATAAGAGATATTTATTAAAATATTTGACGGTGCATATTTAATTCAATTAAAGCACCAAACAATGCTAAGCAAATTATTATTTCGATTCTTTTTAATTCGTTTAAATTTGATGGGTGACTTGAATTTATAGTTAATTATAAATATTATTTTGATTGTATAACTCTTTTTGTGAAAACAAATACATCAATATAAGGTATAATTTAAAGATTCAAGGTAATTAAGAATCAATGGAAGTTTCCTATTTGATTCATAAAAGTGTAACATGTTCAATTTGCTAAGTTTATAATTTAAAATTAGACTGATAAAATTACTATATGTTAATTAAATCATTTTGAAGTACATCAATTTAATACTTACATTGACTAATACCTTAGCTTTGATTTTAACAAATTGAGTTTGACTTGTTGTCTAATTACTCCCTCTGTCCCTAATTACTTATCCACTTTTAAATTGACACACCTATTAAGAAAGTAATTATTGAAATAGTGAGTTTACCATTTTACTTCTATTAATTATCAAGTGGATGGATTAAAAATTTAAGATTTTCAAGAAATTGTACCTTTTTCAAAGTAATTAATTGAGGATATAATAGGCAAAATTATTTTGTCCTTTCTTGATTTGTCAAAATGGACAAGTAATTATGGATAACTATAAAAGGAAAAATGGACAAGTAATTAGGGACAGATGGAGTATTTTTTTCAGTCCAAAGTCCGCATTGAAGCATCAATTAGATTTGAATCAAAGATAACTCAATTCTTTCGGTGTCAAGTACAATGTCTTCTATCAAAGATAACTCAATTCTTATGAATTAAAGATTTTTTAATTAAAAACAAGAGATATTTATCACAATATTTGATGGTGCATATTTAATTCAACTAAAGCACCAAACAATGTTACGCAAATTATTATTTCGATTCTTTTTAATTCGTTTAAATTTGATGGGTGACTTGAATTTATAGTTGATTATAAATATTACTTTGATTGTATAACCCTTTTTCTATAATTAAGTACACACTTCCTCTATTTCAAAATAAATAATATTTTAAAATTAAAAAGAGAAATTAATCTTAATTCATCTAGTGTTACCCCTATATACATCATCAAGACTTATTAATTAGTTTTTCTTTAATTAGGAGTAAGTTAGCAATAACACTAGAAATAAATAGTTTCTTAAAAGATACATCCAAACAAAAAAAACCATTATTTTGGACCTAAGAGAGTATAAGGTAACACTTAAAATTCATAAATAAAACAATCTTTTAGCATTATTTTCTCAGGTCAATAAAGCAAGTTAAGTTAAAATTTAATAAAAGTAAATTACAAGATAATTTTTTCTTATTAGCTAGAATTTTAATAAATAAAGTTACTCAAAAAAATTAGGTTTGACCGATAACACACCTCTCATAAAATTAATTGAGATGAGTATAAAATAATCTTCTTTATTTAAAAATATTTAACCGTTCCTTAGGAGTCCATCCTTTTTGTTCTCTTGATGATTCAAACTCACAATCTTCATATTGGAATTGAAGAATGCTTTTCATCTTGCTCGGTGACTCAAACTCATAACCTTCAAATTGAAATTAAAAAATACTTACCATCTTCCTCCCTTGATAACTCAAACTTACGATCTTCTGATTGAAATTGAAGAGTGCTTACCATCTTCCTCCCTTGGTGACTCAAACTCACGATCTCCAGGTCAAAATTGAAGAATACTTACTATCTTGCTTCTTCGGTGACTCAAACTCACGATCTTTAGATTGGAATTGAAGAATACTTACTTATCTTGCTTCTTCGATGACTCAAACTCATGACTTTCCAATTGGAAATAAAGAATGGTTATCATGTTGCTATCTTGATAACTCAAACTCACGACCTTCAAATTGAAAGTAAAAAGTACTTACCATCAGAACAACTTTCTCTTATCGAGTATAAGATGATCCGAACACAAAGAAAATAAAAAAATGATAGATATCATTTCTTCAAATTTGACTATAATATCATTCGTTTGGCACGCTTAAACAATTTCCTCCTTTTCAGCAGTCCCATCATTACAGCTGCTTCTCCTCCCCCACCCCCCAACCCTTAACCACTCACTTGCCCTGTTTTGGTCCAAAATATCACTAAGCTCCATCTTCAGCTGCTCTACAGGCAGCTGTCTGTACTCTGTAACACTAGCTATTATCTCTTCTCACCATATTCATCCATTAATAGGCTTTATTGTAGTGTACTTTCCTTTCTCTTCAAACAGAAAACACCTCTTTGTTTTGTTTTCTTTCATGTCTTCCATTTTCAGCTAACCCCATATTGTTGAAGTAAAAAAAAATGTCAGCATTTTTGAATGATGAGATGTCCAAGAAAACATCAATTTTTGGTTTACACTTGTGGGTCGTTGTTGGAATTTGCGTTGGAGCAGCAATTGTACTTGTTCTCTTCTTAATCTCACTATGGTACACTGCTAAGCGGAATTCCAGCAACCCCCAAATCAAAAACATATCTACGGAGATCAAAGAGATCCGAATTGACCCATCTCGGACTCTACCGGAAAACCCCAATTCGGTTCCGGTAGCAGACCCGCTACCGGAGCCTGAAAAAGAAACGACCCAGAACTCAGGTGGGTATCGAAGAATTCAAATTGAGATGGGGAAGGAACATATGGTTAAGCCTGATCGAGTCGGATCGGGTGGTGGGTCGGGTCATGGTAGTGGGGAGGTGCGTTCGGGTGAACAAGGTGGAATTACTGCACCTGAGGTTTCACATTTAGGGTGGGGTCATTGGTATACTCTGAGGGAGCTTGAAATTGCTACTAATTTTTTTGCTCATGAGAATGTTATTGGTGAGGGTGGCTATGGCATTGTTTACCGCGGAGTTATGGAAGATAATAGCTATGTTGCTGTTAAGAATTTGCTTAACAACAGGTGCGGCATTTAAAATTGTTTGATTTGTGCTACTGATTAAAGTTCTGTTCTTTGTGCTTATTGTGTATGCATAGTTCAATTGCTTATATATAGATGCTAACATGTTGTGTTGTTTAGGTATATAACATGTTTTTAGCATGAATGTCTGCATGCCATTATATTCATGTTGTGTGTGTTGTTCCATAGTTATGCATCCAATTGAACTTTAGATTTAGTAAGTTCTGAGTGACTGCTGTTTATTGTGTATGTATACATTTTTAAAACTCTGTAAATGTACATGGTCTATCAGAAACAGCCTTACTACTTCACGAAGTTTGCATTGTGTATTACTACATGTTGTCTCATTTGCTTTGTATCTTGCTATTTTATTGTCGTGTTATTCTTGCGATTCTGTTTTGGAAACATTTCTTGTGAGTGGAGTTTCTATCGGAAAGAACCTCTCAAGACCCCACTTTTGGGATTACATTGGGTATGTTGTTGTTGCAAATGTACATAGTCATTGGTCTGAGCTGAAAGTATTGGGTTTGGTTGAACTAGCTGTGAAGGGCTAGATCTGCCCTCTAGATTTTGGTCCGTAATTAGTTGAATGCAAGCTGGAGTTTGATGGGTAGTTATAGCCTTATAGGTTTATTTGATGAGAAACATGCCCCTTTTTGTTCTTTAATTTTTTTCATGTGACACTCTTTTCAGGGGACAGGCAGAGAGGGAATTTAAGGTTGAAGTGGAAGCAATTGGTCGAGTACGGCACAAGAATTTAGTAAGGCTACTTGGTTACTGTGCTGAGGGAGCTCACAGGTATTTTCATGTCAGCGGTCTGCAGTTTGATTTGATCGATTGCTGTTACATTTGTGTACTTGTAGTCTGTTAGGATTGTTAAGACCTATAATTATGCTGATTTTAGTGTTGGTATTACTCAAGATAATTTTAATGCTATTTTCAGGATGCTTGTGTATGAGTATGTGGACAATGGGAATTTAGAGCAGTGGCTCCATGGAGATGTAGGGCCATACAGTCCTCTTACATGGGAAATTCGGATGAACATTATCCTTGGAACAGCTAAAGGGTATAAACTCTGTTTTTTTGGGATGTATTAACTTCTAATTTTTATTTTTATTTTGGGCAGTCATTGTTATCTAGATTGTGTTAAATGGAAAACTAAAACTTGACAATGAATGCAGGTTGACCTATCTGCATGAGGGCCTCGAACCCAAAGTTGTTCACCGTGACATCAAGTCGAGCAATATTTTGATTGATAAGCAGTGGAATTCGAAAGTATCTGACTTTGGTTTAGCTAAGCTTTTGGGCTCAGAGAGGAGCTATATAACTACTCGGGTTATGGGAACGTTTGGGTTAGTGCTAGATGTCTCAAATCCACTAGAATTTTCTGTTGTTTCTAATGTTGAAGAAACCATGTAAAGCCAAACTTCTTGTTTCTCTTATCAGCTATGTTGCTCCAGAATATGCTAGCACTGGCATGTTGAATGATAGAAGTGATGTTTATAGTTTTGGAATTCTTCTTATGGAGATTATTTCTGGAAGGAATCCTGTGGATTATAGCCGTGCTCCTGGAGAGGTTTGTTCCAATTACCTAAACCGTCTTGTTTTAAGTAGCATCTTGAATATTGCGTCTTGTTTAGTTCTAACTTTTGCTGTGGATCTAACTCTCAGGTCAATCTGGTTGATTGGCTTAAGACAATGGTTTCTAACCGTAATTCCGAGGGTGTTTTGGATCCCAAGATGCGGGAGAAGCCTTCTTCAAGAGCATTGAAACGTGCCCTTTTGGTAGCATTGCGCTGTGTAGACCCCAATGCTCAGAAGAGGCCAAAGATGGGGCATGTTATACACATGCTTGAGGTTGATGATTTTCCCTTCCGTGATGTAAGTTTGAGCTTTTCCTATTTAGAACTGCATGCTCTTAACTATCATATTTTACTAGTCATGATGGCTTAGCATGCATTTTGGTTCATTGTATCTTTAATTACTTGATGTATGGAAACCTCCGTCTTATAAAAGAACTCAACTTCTTCTCTCTTATTTATCTAGTGAAGCAACCTCTGAAACATATCCTCTGGGAAATGGAATGAGAATTGAGTTTAATAAGCACTAAACTATGGTGCAATTGTGGTTGCTTTAGAGTGTTTAGTTATATGTGATGTAATGAAGGTTCATGTATCTGCTTTCTCGGAATGAGCATTCAATACATGACCCATCTCTCCTCTACTGGATGATGCTTGTTACACCATATATTGAGTAACTGGTCATTTGGAATTTGGATACTGAAACTTGAATGAATCTCCCTCTCATTTTATAGTAGAAATCAAATTGATTGTTTTACAAACTAATTTTAGAAATCTGATCAATGATCTGATACTGAGTTTAGTAGTATGATCCAACACTAGTTGGAACTTTTGCCAGGAAGCCGTGTCATGTAATTGAATCACCTATAACATTTTCTATCAATCCTTATATGACAATACATTGCTTAACCGTGTGATTCATACAGGACCGAAGAACTGTAAGAGAAAATGAACGTTCACATCATGATGAAATGAAAGAGACGGTAATGGATAAGCGCATAATTGATACAGGTGATAGCAGTGGATTTGAAAGTACTGTTGAAACCAACCAATCTTTGTTGCCGAAGAAAGAAATTAATGATGAGGAGTAGCCTGGCCAAGTGGGCTAGAAGGTCAGCCAAGTGGGCTAGAAGGTCAAATTCAAACCCCCTCATTTCCTCTACCATTCATTTTGAAGCTGGCGAATGTACATAAAATTCACTGGTGCAAATTCAGCACTCTCTTAAGGTTTTGTAGAGTAGCTCTTGTTGTTGTTATATGCAATTGCTTTCAATTTTGTGAAGAGCATAGCTCTCTTTAGTAGTATATAATTAAATTAGCATTTCACTCTTCTAGTTGGATGCACTTTCCAAATGAAAAGAAATTATCAAATTGTATTTCCTTAAACCTATGTAGCAATCTCCTTTCAATCCCTTGGATCAGTTATGTCTTCATGTGAAGAAATGATGGAATTGATTTTGATATAAGGAGAAAGTAGCAGTAAGATGTACCTTATGTTTTGCCTTGTATGGATATGGATTTTACCATGTTCAAGAGAGTGAATACACCATCTATTCTATTTTACATGTTACACTTTCCTTTTTAGTCTATCCTCGAAAAGCACGACACATTTGTATACTTGAATCTCTCTTAATTTTAACTTCTCATTTTACTCTTCACCGTGTCGGTTGTAGTATTAGCCTATTCATGTAGTCTTAGGCTTTTGGTATTCCTTTGTGGTTTATTGTGTTTAGGTGGTCACACCTTGTTATTGTTGTTGTTACAATTCCTTGCATATAGTTGTAACTGCTTTGCTATTCGTTGTCATGTTTCTCCCCACCACCTGTTTTTTTTGTTTTTGTTTTTGTTTTATTACTACTTTGATTTGCTTGAGCCGAGGGTCATTTGGAAATAGCCCCTCTACCTCAGAGAAGTAGTGGTAGTGGTAAGGACTGCGTACTCTCCACCCTCCCCAGACCTCACTTTGTGGGATTTCACTAGGTATGTTGTTGTTGTCGTCATTTCTCTTAACGGCATGCTTTTGTAACCATAGACCACAGAGGACATGTTTAAGACTATAAATACTATGCTTTTGTAACCATATGACATGCAATACAAGTACTATGTATACTTTTGATATGTGCCGATAGCCTTTCTTTCTTATTCGCCGTGCCTATTCAAACACCATGAGTGTTTGCTTTAATGATTTGGCTTCTGTGTTGGGATATTTGTTGATGCTGGAGAGGGGGAGGGGGGGAGGGGGGTCCAATGATTACAATAGTCTCCAGGATGCTACAAAGTAGGAAAACAGCTAGGTGTGTTTTGCTTGGCTGTGACTAGAGATCCTGTTTGACAGCTAGAGTTGGGCACACATTGTGCATTTTGGACCCCTCACTCACTTATTGTGTTTTTTAGTGTTGTCTCTATGGAAAAGGTCATAGGGGCAATATTCATTTACTTACTACATTAAAGGCCCTACAAAACAATGATTGTTTTGACTCTCTGCATGTGAAAAAGAATGTAGATAGTTTGTAGTGAAGATGTAAGCTGAGTTTCATTTGCTTTAGAAATATATTTCTCTGGGTTTGTCTAATCAACATGGAGAGTTGTTCTTAGTTTGTTGTCATTTTCTGCTTTGGTTTTTTATCTTCTATCTTGAAATTCACCAGTGTTGTCAAAGGCGCACTTAAAGCGGCCTAAGCAGGTGCAAAAACATGTTGAGCGTTTTGCCTCACTTAGCAGATGTTTTAGATGACACTAAACAATTGATATTTCACTTTTATTGCATCTTTTTTTCCTTTGTTTAGTCCTGTACTACACTTAATATTTTTGTTTTTTTTCTCTATTTGTCTATTTCTTCATTAAAGCCCCGATGGATCTTAGAGCTTTTCGTCTGTGGTAACATTGCACTCCTTTCCAAACAAGAGGAGTTGTATCTTCAAATATCTTATTGAGTTAACATCATCTTTATTTGTGTTTTGCGTTTTTTCAATCATCAACAACTTAATTGGAAATTAGTTGTGGTAATTCTATGAATATTTTAATTAGCAATTTCAAAAATACTAGTTATGATTGTTGAATGAAATGACTTTGATTAGGGTAGAGAGGTGTCAATATTCATCAAAGGTAATTTGGTTGAAAAAGTATTAAGGGCAGAGCTAGAAGCTGACATACGTTTGGACTAAATTCAATAATTTTTGTTCAAATTATATATTATTATTATTAAAAAATTCACCAAATATATATATAAAAGTTGAATTTGAAACTCGATTAGAATTAATGAAAAAGATTGACGATATTTCTTGAAAAAGAGAAGGCATTATTACCACACTTTGCTTTAATGATGAGACGAGGTTCACATGTTGTGTCAATTTTAGGAAATTGCTTTTTTGGTGTTTTTGATGTTTGATTGATAAATGAAAAGTATTTCTCGAGTTATTTTATTTATTAAAGATTGATGATAAGTGTATAACAATCAAACCTTTTTATAAATATTGAGTATTAGATTGATATTTCATAATAATAATATTGTGTGAAAATTTCTCTTTTAAAAGAATATTTTTCTGTCATACAAAATATTCAGATTTATAGATTTTTAGTTTCAAACTCATCATATTCTTAAAGTTATGAGTTCATATCCAATATTTATTGTAATTTTTCAAACATAAAATTATACCCTGCGTTAAAAGCACTAATTTCAGATGAAACTTGCTATATTTAAGCTGCATCCGTCCCTGGTAAAACTGTGTACACACTATCTTTTTCGGACCTTATTTTGTAAGATTACATTGAATATATTATTGTTGTTACCGAGACCATCTAGAGGGTCAAGCCGCTAAAGCAAGGGATTTATGCACCCAAATTTTGGAGGCTGATGTTTGATATCTATATTGAATTGTTTGATTAGTTCAATTTTGAGACACACAAAGTCGACTAAATAGAAAAGTGCTCCCAAACAAGATCTTTTTAATTCTTAAGGCTCGAACTTGAAATATGTAGTTAAAAGAGGATATGAGACCCAATTTAAACTTATAACAGATTAATATGTTATTTTTTCTTTCAAAATATATTAAGAAGAAAAAATATATCTTTCATTAAAATTGAATTCAGGCCTCCAATTTTATTGAGCTGCGCTACTGATTAGTTATCAAATATACATGCCAAACTTTCCTTTGTTTTTCTTCATGTATGGACATGATTTGACTTGAGGGGTCTTGTTATATATCAATTTTTAAAAATACATGTGACTAACATTTTGCAATTTTTTTTCTTCTATCCATAATGATAACAATTGAATGACTCATAATCCAATAATATTCCTTTTACTATGTTTACACCCAATTTTTCTCCAAGAAGTTTTTAAAATAATATCACTACCAAAAATTGAAAATACTTTTTTTGTTTCCTGCTTTTATAACAAATTGACTTAAAGTCTTCTTAAATTACAGAAATTCATGTTACTAGTGGAAACTTTTTGAAAGATAAAAGTCTGGTTGTACCTAATTTTTTTTTGGCCAATAAAAAGTCACTCTGAATTATATTTATCAAAAAATCAAAAACATATGGGTGGTCTCCAATAATTTTTCTATTTATAAAAAAATATATTAGTTTGTATGGTCTTATTAAGGCAATTAATGCCATAATTCTATAATTATTTTTTGTCCATTACAAGAATCTTGATGTCATTCTCTACATGTGAACATAATAATAACTAACAATATAACATGAAAATGATAGGCATTTCTTTTTATTTGTTTTTTTATACGATGTTTGACATCCGTATTGGAGTATAATTTAAATTTAAATTCATGCATCATAAGAGGCCCGTTTCTGAGGATGATTCTCTCAACAAAATTATTTTTTTCATTCTTAGGATTCGAACATGAAATCTCTTGTTACGGATGGAGAGATCACAAATATCCGACCAGAACCCATATTGATGAATTAGAATTTGTTAAATGTGTGTCCAAAAAATTGGCTAAAGGACAAAAGCTAGTTTGGCTAAGCTAAATAAAGTACTCCAAACTGTTTCCAATAATATGTCCTGTTTATTATTTGAAGAGTTAAATAATATTTTCTTTCATCAAGATTTTATAAATATTTTTAATGCTTAACTATCATGACTTATAGTAATTTTTAAATGTGAAAATTTTATTTTTAAAAAGTTGAGGATTCAATGTCTAAATTCACATCGAAAGTTAGTTAATTTTGTTGAAAAGTCCCATATCAGATAAAAAAGGAACGAGTTAAAACTACATGAACTAACTTTTGAGGTTGAGTTATACCAAAAGTCAGTTTTTAAACAAGTTTGACATTTGTACTATAAATTAGGACACATAAATTGAAACATTTAAGCACCACGTAACCAATTATTTCCCGGGGCGCATTAACTTAGCCTAGACCGTACGTATGTGTTAAGAAAACTAGTAAATTCCTACAAATACTAAATTTCAAACACATTTATGAGTAAAACGTTCTAAAAGTTGAAATTCTGAATCTGCTTACGATTTTTTCGATTGGTCCTCCTTTGTCATCTAGATCGTCAGCTTAAGTTTATGGACCACTGAATATAATACTTTGGGTGCTACTTTTTATCTATAGAAATTTGGAAGTCAGTTTTAGTGGCTATGGTTTTACCTATGATGGATACAGGATATACTCATTTATGTATATTTGGCTCCATGATTGAGTTGCAAATAAATTTTTAATGATTACTCAAATCATTACACAAATGTTAACTCTTATGATCAATCATAACCTACATAATTAAAACTTATCACTCCGTCATCGTAATTTATGTGACAATATTTAACTGGATATGTAGTTTAAATTTATAATGATTACTCAAATCATTACACAAATGTTAACTCTTATGATCAATCATAACCTACATAATTAAAACTTATCACTCCGTCATCGTAATTTATGTGACAATATTTAACTGGATATGTAGTTTAAAAAAGAAAGAATGACTTTTAGATGTTTGTGTGGTTATAAATCATCTCATCCGTGTCGGATCTTCAATAAATATAAAGAGATGAAAACACCTCTAAACTCGGCACAAATTATTAGTTTCTTCCCCAAACTATTGACAGTCTTAAAAAGTTTAAAACACCCCTTTACTATGAGTGAAATACACCCCTAAATTATCGCCAAGTTTAAGGGTGCTTTCAACCATACTCCTACAAGAGTTTGAGACTACTATGTCATATGATAGATCAGGAGTGTATCTAAGTTTAGTTAGTCAAGTAGAAGAGTGTTTTTAAGGTTCGGGGAGGAAACTAATAATTTGTGCCATCAATACTTCTCTCATAAATATATATACCTTTTAGAGTATCGGATTTACTCCGAGCAATGTAGAGTATGATACTATTCAAGGACAGACTAAAAAGAAAAATACGATTTATAATTTAGGATGGAAGGAGTAAAACTAAAGCAATTTTGACATGATATATGAATGGCAAAGAAAGTTCCTTTTAGAGTGAAGCAGAGTTTGGAATTATTGCAAACTTTCTTTATAACTTGCAAGTTGCAATTTCAATATATGATAGAAACTGATTGAGATGTTTGATGAGAGGGTCTTATTCCTCTAAATACTCTATATAAGTAAACTAACTTATGTTCAAGAATATATATCCCAACTTCTATTTCATTTCTTCAAAAATATGGCTAACTATATTGCCTTATGCTTCTGTTTCCTTGCTATTTTATTTCCATTTACTATGTCTAAGTCAGAAACTTATATCATCCATATGGATTTGTCAGCCATGCCAAAAGCTTTTTCTAGTCATCATAGTTGGTACTTGTCTACTCTTGCTTCTATATCAGATAGCACAAATCATGGTTCCCTTGTATATGCTTACACTAATGCTATTCATGGTTTTAGTGCAAGTCTTACTCCTTCTGAGCTACAAGTTATCAAGAAGTCTCAAGGTTATCTTTCTTCAACTAAGGACATGACAGTTAAAATCGATACGACTCATACGTCACAATTCCTTGGCCTGAATTCCAATTCTGGTGCATGGCCAAAGTCAGATTATGGCAGAGATGTTATAATTGGTTTGGTTGATACAGGGGTGTGGCCAGAGAGTAAAAGTTATAATGATAATGGGATGACTGATGTTCCATCAAGATGGAAAGGTGAATGTGAAAGTGGAACTCAGTTTAATTCCTCTTCGTGTAACAAGAAGCTCATTGGTGCGCGTTCCTTCAACAAAGGACTAATTGCTAGCAATCCGAATATTACCATTGAGATGAATTCAGCTCGTGATACGGCGGGGCATGGAACTCATACGTCTACCACAGCTGCAGGAAGTCGTGTTGAGTCTGCGTCTTATTTTGGATATGCCCCTGGTGCTGCTACTGGGATAGCACCAAAGGCTCATGTGGCAATGTATAAGGCTTTGTGGGATGAAGGTTCTATGTTATCTGATATTCTGGCTGCAATTGATAAGGCAATTGAGGATGGAGTGGATGTAATATCGTTGTCATTAGGCGTAGATGGTCGTCAGCTATATGATGATCCGATAGCTATTGCTGCATTTGCTGCAATGGAGAAAGGTATATTTGTTTCCACTTCAGCAGGAAATGAAGGGCCTGATAATGAGAGTTTGCATAATGGAACACCTTGGGTTCTCACTATGGCTGCTGGCACAGTCGACCGCGAATTTCTTGGGACACTAACTCTAGGCAATGGAGTTTCAGTGACAGGTTTATCCCTCTACCCCGGGAATTCAAGTTCAAGCGACAGCTCCATCGTTTTCCTCAACTCATGCCTAGATGATAAGGAGCTGAATAAAAATGCATACAAAATCGCTGTCTGCTATGACGCGAATGGATCAATAAGTGATCAAGTGTACAATATAAGAAATTCAAACGTTTCGGGTGGTGTCTTCATAACAAACACTACTGACTTGGAATTCTACCTCCAAAGTGAATTTCCAGCTATATTTTTGAACTTTCAAGATGGTGATAAAGTTTTGAAGTACATCAAGAGTAGTCATTCGCCTAAAGCAAGACTCCAATTTCAAGTGACTCATCTTGGTGCTAAACCAGCACCAAAAGTTGCTAGCTACACCTCAAGGGGACCATCAGGAAGCTGCCCTTCTATTCTCAAACCTGACCTCATGGCTCCGGGCGCCTTGATATTAGCATCATGGCCTCAAAAATTATCAGTAGCTCAAATTAACTCTCGAGAGCTATTCAGTTACTTCAATATTATATCTGGTACGTCAATGTCTTGTCCTCATGCTGCTGGTGTAGCAGCACTTCTGAAAGGGGTACACCCCAAATGGAGCCCTGCTGCCATCCGCTCGGCCATGATGACCACAGCCGATTCATTAGACAACACACAAGGGCCCATCCGAGACATCGGTAGAGACAACAATGCTGCTACTCCCCTTGCCATGGGAGCTGGCCATATCAATCCAAATAAGGCACTGGACCCCGGACTTATCTACGATGCTACACCAGAAGACTACGTAAATCTCCTCTGTGGTCTAGATTTCACATCCAAACAGATAAAATCCATCACAAGATCCTCCTCTTATTCATGTTCCAAACCTTCATTGGACTTAAACTATCCATCTTTCATTGGCTATTTCAACTTCAACAGCAGCAAGTCTGATCCGAAACGGATACAAGAATTCAACAGGACAGTGACTAATCTTGGTGATGGTCAGTTAACATACACAGCTAAATTGACCCCAATGGGTAAATATACAGTTAGTGTTGCACCTGACAAGTTGGTTTTCAAAGAGAAGTATGAAAAACAAAGCTACAAGCTTAGGATAGAAGGTCCATTGTTAGTAGATAATTATCTTGTGTATGGTTCTTTGAGTTGGGTTGACACTAGTGGTAAATATGTAGTAAAAAGTCCTATTGTTGCCACTACCATAAGAGTGGAACCTCTGTGAGAACAGAACTGATTAAGACACTATCTAATGAATAATTGTGAAGTAAAATTATGCCTTTTTTTCCCACTTAGTTAAAAACTTAAATTCAAATGATTATTTTTCTCCATATGTAACAGTAGTTGGATTAATTTTGAACTCAAAACATATAAGATTGAATTATTGACAATGAGGCAAATAATAATCCAAACAAGACATCTCAGACATTTGTGATCTTTTGTTCATACAGATTAAAAAAAGATGTATATCACAGTAAACAAGATGACTAGATAACCCTCAAGCAAGTTGTAAAGCTATATCCTAAAACTTTGATGACCAATGAAGGACTTACAATGTGGCTACTAGGTGCTCAAGCAGCCAGTGCTCCAAACATTATATATTCATATTGAAAATGACTAATAACATATAAAGATAGAGATTGATTGAGCATCCAATCTGAAAGTAGCACCTTCAATATTTAAACCAGTTAAGCACCTTTGAATGACTAATACTTTTTATCTATAGAATTTGGAAGTTAGTTTTAGTGGCTATGGCTTTACGAACGATGGATACAGGATACACTCGTGTCTTTATCTTTGGTTTCATCATTGAGGGTTATGAGTTATGTTGCTGGAACTTTACAAAATTGTTGCCGGAGTCGTGTCTGATCCTCAAAAATGCATAGCTTTTGGAGTATCCGACACACTCCATATTTTCTTATAGTAACAATTAAAGACTAATTCCCACCACCAAACAAGATTTAATCACCAATTCATTTGATAATATTTAATATGAATCTATCTAGAAATGCTAAAACTTGACATATTATGTATATACATTTCTTATATATTATCCCTTCAATTTTCTACAACTAGTGGACAACATGACTCAGATAATAGGGTCATTAACCCAATCCAGTTTTTAGCTCATTTCAGCCAAATCCATTTTAGCTCAAGTAAATTTGTGCAAGTTATTAACCTGTCCATTTATCAGATCAGTCCATTTTAATCCAATCCGTTCATTTGACACCTTGAACGTGGACTACTAAGTTTTGTTCATAATATGGTATTCCACTTTCGAAAACAGTCCGAGGTAGTGGTAAGGTCTGCGTACACTTTATACTCTCCAGACCCTATTTGGTGGGATTTCACTGAATATGTTGTTGTTGTTATTGGTGGTGGTGGTGGTGCTATTTATCTATAGAATTTGGAATACAGTTTTGGTTCCATGGTTGAAGGATGAAGTTTTATTTTGATTATTCAAATCATACACAAATGTTTAACTCTTCTTTTCAATCAAGATGCATAACTTAGAACTTATTACTCACTCCGTCTCAGTTTATATAACGGTGTTGATTGAGCATATAATTTAAATGAAAAAAGAAAAAAACTTTGAATCTTATGATCTGTATGACTATAAATCATCTCAAGTTAAAGTGTTTCTAAATAAGGAAGTATGACTTATGTTGCTTGAACTTTCCAAAATTATTGCCACAATTTATCGGATCCTCAAACATCAGGGGCGTATACAGGAGGGGGTCACCGGGTTCACGTGAACCAGAGGCGTATGCAGGATTTATAGATGATGGGTGCACTATTACAAAAAGGTGAATCTAAGACATAAATTTGATCGGTCAGATTCTTTTTACTGAAAACCATTAAAATTTTAAAATCATAGGTCCAAAATTAACTTTTATTTATCCAAACCAATTACAAAATCTTTGAAAGAAAACTAAAACAAGATAGATAAAAGATTCAAATTTCTAATCTCACCTAGAGAGGTGCACCCAATCATCGTCGTACTACATTATATAATACTTCGAGTCTGGGTTCACGCATCTATATTTAAATATTTTTAAAAAATATAACACTATTATATATGATTTCGGGAGGGGACCATGGGTTCACGTTTTAAATATAGATGCGTGAACCCAGACTCGAAGTATTATATAATGTAGTACGACAATGATTGGGTGCACCTCTCTAGGTGAGATTAGAAATTTGAATCTTTTATCTATCTTGTTTTAGTTTTCTTTCAAAGATTTTGTAACTGGTTTGGATAAATAAAAGTTAATTTTGACCTATGATTTTAAAATTTTAATGGTTTTCAGTAAAAAGAATCTGACCGATCAAATTTATGTCTTAGATTCACCTTTTTGTAATAGTGCACCCATCATCTATAAATCCTGGATACGCCTCTGTAAACATGCATAGCTTTTGAAGAATTTGGATAGAGTATATTATGCCACAATAGAGTATGATATTTTTTTGGGACAGACTAAAAGGAAAAGTATGACATATACTTAGGGATGGGGGGAAGTGCAACTAAAGCAACTTTGACATGATAGATGAGGCAATGGCAAAGACAGTTCCTTTTAGATTGAAGCAGAGTTGGGAATTATTAGAAGCTTTCTTTGACTTGCAAGTTGTATGTTCAGTATATGTATAAAATATGGTAACTGATTGAGAAGTTGTTATAAAGGGAATACTTTGGCTTCTCACTTCTCTATATAAGTAAAATAACTTATGTTAAAGAAAATATACCAACTTACATTTCATTTTTTAACAATATGGCTAATTGTGTAGCATTGTGTTTATGGTTCTTCTCTATCTTGTTTCCAATTACCATGTCTCAGTCAGAAACTTATATAATTCATATGGATTTGTCAGCCATGCCAAAAGCTTTTTCTAGTCATCATAGTTGGTACTTGTCCACTCTTGCTTCGGTATCAGATAGTTCGAATCTTGATTATGCTAGTAACAAAAATTCCCTTGTATATGCTTACACTAATGCCATTCATGGTTTTAGTGCAATTCTGTCTCCTTCTGAGCTACAAGTTATCAAGAATTCTCAAGGATATCTTTCTTCAACTAAGGACATGACAGTTAAAATCGACACGACTCATACGTCTCAATTCCTTGGCCTGAATTCCAATTCTGGTGCATGGCCAAAGTCAGATTATGGTAGAGATGTTATAATTGGTTTGGTGGACACAGGAGTTTGGCCAGAGAGTAAAAGTTATAATGATAATGGGATGATTGATGTTCCATCAAGATGGAAAGGTGAATGTGAAAGTGGAACTCAATTTAATTCCTCTTTGTGCAACAAGAAACTCATTGGCGCACGTTATTTCAACAAAGGACTAATTGCTAGCAATCCGAATATTACCATCGTGATGAATTCAGCTCGTGACACGACAGGGCATGGAACTCACACGTCTTCTACAGCTGCAGGATGTCATGTTGAATCTGCATCTTATTTTGGCTATGGCCCTGGTACTGCTATAGGCATGGCACCAAAGGCTCATGTGGCAATGTACAAGGCTTTGTGGGATGAAGGTACAATGTTATCTGATATTCTGGCTGCAATTGATCAGGCAATTGAGGATGGAGTGGATGTATTATCCTTGTCATTAGGCATAGATGGTCTTCCGCTATATGATGATCCGATAGCTATTGCTGCATTTGCTGCAATGGAGAAAGGTATATTTGTTTCCACTTCAGCAGGAAATGATGGGCCTGATGATGAGAGCTTGCATAATGGAACACCTTGGGTTCTCACTGTTGCTGCTGGCACAGTCGACCGCAATTTTCTTGGGACACTAACTCTAGGCAATGGAGTTTCAGTTACTGGTTTATCTATCTACCCCGGGAATTCCACTTCAAGTGATAACTCCATCATTTTTCTCAACACATGCCTAGAGGAGAAGGAACTTGAGAAAAATGCATACAAAATCGTTGTCTGCTATGACACGAACGGATCAATAAGTGATCAAGTGTATAATGTAAGAAACTCAAACGTTTCGGGTGGCGTATTCATAACAAACACCACTGACTTGGAATTCTACCTCCAAAGCTTGTTCCCGGCTATGTTTATGAACTTTCAAGATGGTGATAGAGTTTTGGAGTACATCAAGAATAGTCCTTCGCCTAAAGCAAGACTCGAATTTCAAGTGACACACCTTGGTGCTAAACCAGCACCAAAAGTTGCTAGCTACACCTCAAGGGGACCATCACAAAGTTGCCCCTTTATCCTCAAACCTGACCTGATGGCTCCTGGAGCCTTGATATTAGCTTCATGGCCTCAGAAATTACCGGTTACTGAAATTAACTTGCGAGAGCTATTCAGTAACTTCAACATTATATCTGGTACGTCGATGTCATGCCCACATGCTGCTGGTGTAGCAGCACTTCTGAAAGGGGTACACCCCAAATGGAGCCCTGCTGCCATCCGCTCGGCCATGATGACCACAGCCGATGCATTAGACAACACGCAAGGGTCCATCCGAGACATTGGTAAAAACAACAATGCAGCTAATCCCCTAGCCATGGGAGCTGGCCATATCAATCCAAATAAGGCACTGGACCCCGGACTTATCTACGACGTTACACCAGAAGACTACATAAATCTCCTCTGTGGTCTAGATTTCACATCCCAACAGATAAAAGCCATCACAAGATCCTCTTCATATTCCTGTTCCAATCCATCATTGGACTTAAACTATCCATCTTTCATTGGCTATTTCAATAGGAACAGCAGCAAGTCGGATACTAAACGGACACAAGAATTCCAGAGGACAGTGACTAATCTTGGAGATGGTATGTCAACATACACAGCAAAATTGACCCCAATGGATGAATATAAAGTTAGTGTTGCACCACACAAGTTGGTTTTCAAAGAGAAGTATGAAAAACAAAACTATAAGCTAAGGATAGAAGGTCCATTGTTATTAGATAATTATCTGGTTTATGGATCTTTGAGTTGGGTTGAAACTAGTGGTAAATATGTTGTAAAAAGTCCCATTGTTGCAACTACCATAAGAATGGATCCTCTGTAGTAACATATGTCATGGCTGTTTTCTTCAGTCAGCAAAAGGATCGTTGCTCGTCTGAGAGAGAATCTGTTTAGTCACCTTATGCATGTTTCAGAGTTGAGTTACATTTAATGTCCATTGAGAACTTAGATCCTGCTTATGAATTATAGTTCTTATAGGAAATAGCCTTCTTTGGTGTGACTCAGACGGGGAACATTGTTTCTCTTACTTCCCTTTAGTCTGTTTCAAAAAGAATGTCACTTTCCTCTTTTGGCAATTCTTTAACTCTAACTTTCCACGTTGCATGTTTATAACCACAAGATTAAAGAGAGTTTTGGTATATTCCACATATATTTAGTTTAAGATCACAAGATTCAAAAGTCTTCTTTACTTTCTTAAACTACTCGCCAAGTCAAAACCAGGCACAGAAATTGAAACGAAGGAGTAATTCATGTCATTTTTACCATCTTGTACCTGTAATTTCCCTTATGAGAAGACCACACCTCTCTTGGATTTGTAACTTTCCAGGCTCTGTTGATGGATCCTACAGTTCTGCTTCTTGTCGAAGCCACTAAAGCTCTAGATACTGATACAAGTCTTACTTTTCTTTTTAGTCTAAAACAAAAAGAATATCACTTTTCTATACTTAGTAGCTTTTTGATTCAACATTTCATTTTTCCCTTAATGACACTACCTTATAGGAATGACATAACATGTTTCAGTCCTCGAGTATGTATGTAACCTTTAGTTCAAGACCACAAATTCAAAAGTGTTCTTTCCCTTCTAAAACTTCGTGTTTAGTAAAAAACAAGACATGTAAAGTGGAACAGAAGGAGTACATGTATTTATAGTGATTTCAGGGACGGACTTAGTAGCTTTAGTTCAAATTCAATATTTGTATTAATAAATTCACTAAATATATACAAAAATTAAATCCAGAATTCAGTTACTAACACCTGTTTTCGCTATCATAGAGTTTAGAACTCATAAAGTTCCAATCTTGATTCCGCCTCTGATCGTGTGCTTCCAAGTATTATGATTGATTAACTTTCACTTTCTAATATATTAACATGATGTGTCAATGCATATATGATGTAATGGATTCTCTGATGAGAGGCAGGACAGTGTATATATACTGACACCGTGGGATGATTGAGATCTCTTTATCTTTAATTATATGTCTAGGGATCGAATCTCTGGGAATAGAAAAAATCATGTTGGGAGCGATGACAAGCTTATTGTACTGTAATGTATTGTTACTTTAATTGCAATGTTTGTTATGAGTGTAACTTAAAGTTTGTCCTAAAAACTTTATTTTATGGTTTGGCTTTAGGCCATCAATTCTATTAATTAGCCGCCTCTATCAGTGTACCAAATATTTACTCAATATGACTACTTAAAATGTAATCACATGTTACTTTATTATGACTTCATTTTCCTTGAATCTGAAGCTCGAACTCGAAACAGAACAACAAATTGATTGGATGGTAGAGTCGTGGAAGCTATCCTATCTACTTGTAGTCTCAAATAAGACACAAATTGAGGTGAACAAAGCGAACCTACCTAAGTCAAGAGCTTCTTTTTTTTTTTTTGGGGGGGGGGGCGTGTTACGGGGGATCGACAAGTGGCATGCATAATCTCTTGTGATTGTTTGATTGCTCAATATGTCAATAATGATTCAATCCCTAGCTCACGCTTGAAGACATGAAAATCATGCGGAAAAAGAAGATAGACAATAGGACCACTTATGACTTTCGACAACAAATCGTTCGTTCTAATTTATGTGATACCATTACTTGACTTACACAAAAGAATTTTTACAATATCAATCGTCGATAACTACATGTTATTCATATTAACAATCCTATTAAGTTTGTGTAAGTCAATCGAAATATATTACAACACATAAAAGTGATCTAATAGTGTAAAATATTACGATGACAGTATATTTAGTTTTAAATAAATTAAAAAAGGAGACTGAAAGTTAAGTTTGTGGGGAAGATAAGATAAGGTAGTGCAATAGTGATAATATAAAGTAAATAATTATGAATAAAAAAAAATCAACGTTCCAACAACAAAATCTGTGTATTCAGACTTCTTTTTATCCAAATCGAACCCGTTCTCTTGCAGAGAAAACATAACGTCTCTTTAGTCATGTCGTTATTCATAAATTATAGTAATATTTTATTCGTGTTTAATATTTTTGAATTTTGTGGTCTCATATATATCACGTGAAAATTAACGATTAGCTAGGAAAGTAAGTAACTTCTAAATGAGGTTAGTTTTTTCCTTTCTTTGAGACGAATCTTTAAAAGTCTTTATGGTCTGAAACAGTGTTAGCATCGGATCTTAAATTGAATTGATCGTATCTATACAATGTTCATCAATGATGGTTTATTGGAGATCTCGAACTCTTCCACATTGATTGAACCTTTGAATTTATCTCAACTCTGTCTTTTCCGATCACATTCTGGTATTCCAACTCGTGCTATCGGAGTTAGATAGATTTTCGTGATATGAAACACTAATCCTGATATGTCTCGACTCCAAATCTTTCATGTATAGAATTATCAAAATCAACTTCATTTTAAATTATTTTTAACCTATATTCTTCTTATCATATATCGTTCGTTTTCTAATATGTCCACATGTCCAATCTGATTTTTATACATAAGTTAATAGGAGTACTTAGGGGTGTCAAAAATGAACTCAAACATAGGTAACCCGCCCAATCCGCCCAGAATTTTATGGGTTGGGCTCAAAATAATTTGAATTGGGTTCAATTTCAACTCATTCAAGCTTAACAATCTATATTAAAGGTATGAATTATTATATATTTAATATCTTTTAGGAATTATCTATCCATTTGTTACTTTTAAAAAAATAATCTTGAGCGAAAATTCGAATTGTGATTATAAAAGTTAAATATCACTATGTTAAAATTATTGAAATTAATCGGGTCCAATTGGGCGGGGTCAAGACCCAACCCGTTTTTAGCCCATTTGAACCCAATCCATTTGAGTCCAAAGTAAACTTGGGCGGGTCAAGACCCAACCCGATTTCTATCTCAACCCATTTTAATATCTTCAATTTCAACCTAACCCGTTCATTTGACACCCCTAGCCGAGTACTAGTAGTCATGGCAGAACCTAATCCTCCTCGAAATGCGTTCTCAAAAATGTAAGCTAATTTCCAGCTATAATCTATCATTATAAAAATAAGACATATTTATCGAAAATACTCCTCAATTTGATGTAAATTATTAGTTTTATACTCGAATTATTAACAACTTTAAAAACACTTTTCTACTTGACTAACTAAACTTAAATACATCCTGATGTTACAACATAAGTGAAATACACCCTTAAATTCTCGTCAAATTTAGGAGTATATATTTTCAATACTGCTCTCGACTATTTATTATTAAGAGTCTCATGTTCCTAAAAGAGTTTGACACTACTTGCTATATCATGAATGTATTTAAGTTTAGTTAATTAAGTAATAAGTGTTTTTAAAGCACTATCGATAATTCAAAAATAAGTTAATAATTTGTGTTAAGTTCAGAGGTATCATCGCCAACGGGTTGACTCATTTACATTGGGGTATATATTTTCATGAGGTGAGCATGACTCAGGGGCGGCTCAAACCTGTTGGTAACCTAAGACCAAAATCAAACTAGAGGCCTTAAAAAAATTAAAATTATAAATTTAAAATATAAACTATCAATAGAACAAGTAAATTCTTAAGCTTTAAATAAGAGAGAGATGTAAAATTAGAAAAGAGAAAGTGAGAAGAAATAGAAGAGAAGAAGAGAGGAGGATAGAATATATAAAAATAAAATTAGAAAAGAATAAGGTAAAAATAAAATAAAATAACTTGTACATTAAAAAAAAAGTACACAACTTTTTATTGGAAAGGTAAAAAATAATTGTCATATCTATCACTTCATTTGTTGTCTTAGTTCTAAATTTTTTTATTTTTTATTTTTAGTTTACTTCTACCTAATTAACTAAAAAATGAGCCCCCCTAAAATTAGGCCAATGCTTTTTTTTTTAACCCTTACCAGCCGCCCCTGGCATGACATGACTGCATGAGATCTCTCTGACTTCTCTCATGTGAGTGGGGTTTTAAGTTAGAAGAAAGTCTGTCTCACGTTATATGGTATTGTTTTATTTTAAGGGTTAATTTTTTATATTTTTTAAAAGTAAAATTAATATTTTAAAATTATATTATAAGTTGTAATTATTGACAATTCAAATATTTAAAATTAGAAATATGTAAAAAGTGCAATCTCAGAAAAATTATTTTCGTAAGAATTAGAGATTATAAGTTTGAGTAGTGAAAGCCGTTACTAATATTTGTATTATGATAAATTGTCTACATCACATCTTTTAAGGTATAATCCTTCCCCAGATCTTACTTACACGATATATTTTGTACACTAAGCTACTCTTCTTCTACATATGAAAAAAAATTGTGACTTAAATAACATTTGACTTTTTTCCGAATAAAATCATATAAATTGAGATGCAAGAACCGTAATACTTAAATGCAAAAACTTAGACTGGTACATTGTTCCATGAATGTAGATTAATTTTGGTAGTAATATTTATACCGTTCAATGCATCAAAAGCACTTATGTAGATCTGACCTATCCCAGATGGTGGGCTTCTATATATTTCTTATTATAAATTATTTTTAAAAAATAATTTCATTTTTCTTGTACCTTTTTCAGGTGATCTTTACTTCCTCTGTTCTTAATTACTTGTCTATTTTTTCTTTTATAGTTGTTTCTAATTACTTGTCCATTTTGACAAATTAAGAAAGGATAAATTCTTTTTATCTATTATATCCTCAATTAAATGACTAATTACTTTGAAAAATGTAGAACTTTTCATCCACTTCATAATTAATAGGGTAAAATGGTAATTTACTATGTCATTAATTATTTTCTTAATAGGTGTGTCAATTCAAAAGTGGACAAGTAATTAGGGACAAAGAGTAATTTTTTTTTTTTGGAAATATAATTTTCTTAAGAGTAGAGTATTTTTCCAATTATTTGTAGTTAGTCAAAGATGCTTCGAATATTATAAAGGTAATGTTTTCTGACTTACATATTCAAAAATGATTTCAAGTTATATATATACTAGACATCGGAGTCCGTGCTAGCACGGGTCCAATATGTATCATTTTTTGTTTTAATTTATGTGACAAAGACAAAATTAAAGAGTTCATCAAACTTTAATATTAATTTAAAATAGTTTAAATTTTTAATTATTGTTAACTATGGTAAAAAATTTTTTATGTCTTTTAACATTCTAAATTGCTAATTATTGTTGTATGATTTGTAATATTTTTTACGCAATTTTGAAATAATAAAGGTTATTTCTTCTTTCTCAATTTATGTGGTACTAATAAAATTTCGAGATTCAATCAATTTTTTTTGTCTTTAAAATATTCTATTGTTAATTACTGTAAATTATTGTACTTTGTAAGTAATTTTCAAATAATATATATTATTTCATTTGTCCAATTTATGTGTCACCGATAAAATTTGAAGAGTTAATCAGATCTTTTACATTTTATATCTTTTGAATATTTAAGTAAATAATTATTGTGATTTATAATATTTTATACAATTATTTAAAAAAAATTAAACAACAAACAAAACGAATTCATCATAGGAAA
>NW_006238962.1:2078035-2082208 GCF_000226075.1 Solanum tuberosum | reverse complement strand
GTGATTCTTATTGGAACACATGTTGAGGTGTGGTGCTTGGTTATTCACACTTATTATATATAGTAATTGTAATTTGTAGTTTCTTTTTCGTCAATTTCAAACAATATATGTTGTTAATTGATAGATTTTTTGGAGTCGACTATTTTTTTTTATTAATTATTGTAATTTATTGTTTCTTTTTCGTGAATTTCAAACAATATATGTTTATCATATAATCCATTTTATGTGGTACCAATAGAATTTAGAGAGTCAATTAAATTTTTTATATAACTTTTAAATATTTAAGGTGTTACTTATTGTAATGTATAGTATTAGTTATATTATTTTTAAATATATTTAAATATTATATGTTACCTTTTTTATCTTAATTTATATGGCATTGATAGAATTTAAAGTGTCAAATAATTGTTAATTATTGTAATATATAATATGGAGTATTTAAGTCATTTAGAGTATAGTAATTAATATATAATATGTAGTATTTAAGTGGAAGGTAGTGGGGCCCACATATAAATATATTGGATATTAATAGTGATTCTTATTGGAACACATGTTGCCTTGTGGTGAAAACTTATTCACTCTTCTTATATAGTAATATAAAGTGTAACAAACTAAAAAGTAATTATATCACATAAATTAAAACGAAAGAAGAATGTATAGTATCTTTTTAGAGTATAGTGTGGTAGATATTTATTCCCCTCCGTCCATAATTATTTATTCATGTTTAATTGACATATTTACTATAGAAAATATAAAATTAACTACAAAATTTATGGATAATCCTAAGTTAATTCGTTGTTAAAAAACTTCTAACCAATTGATTTTTTTTATAATCTATCACTAATTCATAGCTAAATGGATTGACATACAATTTTTGTTGTTTAACAACATAATTTTATCCATCGTTAATTCCTTATATTTTATTAGTGATATCTCTTACAAAGCAATAGATAAAATAATTATTTTATTATATTATTTTTATTAATTATTATAAATTATTTAAATATTATGATATGAATTATATTTAATAATAAAAGGTAAAATAAGAATAAAATGATATAATTTTTCAAATTCAATAAGTAAAAGTGAACAATTTTTTTTAGTATATAAAATTTAAAAGTAAAAATGGACGGAGGGAATATCAAATATGAAACTAAAAAAAGGAAAGAGAAGGTTTACCAACTTCCGTAGTGCTACATCAGTATATAATATAAAATATTAAAATAGCGTACTATATAATCAATAATAATAATAATAATAATTTCCTTACAAGTTGTTATATATAGCATTCCCAATGAGCTTTATTGTAGTCTGTTCCCAATATATATCACTATTTTATTTCCCTCTCAATATTTCTTCTCCAAAAAAATCAAATAGACTATAGTAGTTGTTAGATCTTTTGCTTTAATTATCATCAAACTTTCGATCTGCGTATATTCTGCTCTTTCCAATAACAAACATCAATAATCTTTTTCTTTTCTTTACTCTATAAAGGAGAAAAAGTCATATATATGGATAATATTGACTTGCTCAAATCCTCACCTTGTGAAGATCAAATGGAAATGTTCATGATGCAAATGGAAAATGAAATGCCAATGTTGGACTATAGTCCACGACGAAGCAATAACAACAACAACAATAATAATATTAATCGTAATAATTTCTTTGAAATTATCGATCATCATAATTCACCATCCACATTCTTGAACAATGTGCCATCATCTACCATTCCATTCAATGACTCTAGATCTCCTCAAATAATTCATCAAGAATCTTCAATAACCCTTCCTTTCTTGGAAAATTCGAGTCGTAGTAATGGGAAGTGGAGTACTTCTATTAAAGGTGACTATAAAGAACAAGTATCCATTGCCTCGCATTTGAGTACATTTCCTTCACACACATTGAAGCGAAATTCTATGGTGGCTATGAGAGAGATGATTTTTAGAATAGCTGCAATGCAACCAATTCAAATCGATCCATCATCCGGTAAGAATTTTGGTGTCCTTGTGTGTGTCTCTCTATATTTTAGTGACGCTCAGATAAACGTGCCCTAAGGCTAATGACTTTGGGTGCAACTTGCATTTAGAGGCTTGATAGTTCATGGTATCTTTCCATTCATACCACTATCAAAAAATGAAAATAACCATTAACTAATTTGTCTTTTTAATTTGTTGCTAATTTACTATTGGGGATTATCAACAAATTTTGTTGTTTGACTATCGAATTTGACCCTCAATAATATTTTTTTTCCTCCCTAGGAGCTCCCACCCCTTTTACTCCCTTGCTGATTCAAACTCGCAACCTTCGGGTTGGAAGTGAGGGGTGCTTATCATCCGAGCAACTCCCTCTCGTCAACCCTCATTATTTTTTGTTTTTTCTAGTAGTGGTTTTTATTTATTTATGTGAGAATCAAGATATATATTGACTTGTTTCTTTTTTTTATTCTCATTTTTAACGATATCTTGATAGATATTGGTTATTTTTCCATGTTATTTATGGTGAGTATTATTTCTGGCTGATTAGTAAAAGCAACATGAATATATCGATCGATCTTTTATCAATGGACTTTATCGTTTAAAACTTTTAAATTTGACCATCATCAATTTCTATTTGCACTAGTGGTTTTTTCATTGATGTGAAAGTCGAGATATTTGTTGACTTGTTTCTCTTTTTTATTCTCATTGTTAACCATATCTTGATATCAATATTAGTTATTTTTTCTTGTTATTTAACATGGATATTATTTCTGGATCATCAGTAAAAGCACCAAAGAGAAGGAACGTGAAGATATCAAGCGACCCTCAAAGCGTGGCGGCACGCCATAGGAGAGAAAGGATAAGTGAAAAAATAAGGATACTACAAAGATTAGTACCAGGTGGAACAAAAATGGACACAGCATCAATGTTAGATGAAGCAATTCATTACATGAAATTCTTGAAGAAGCAAGTTCAATCTCTTGAAAAAGTTGAAATTAATAGACATATGCCAATGTCATTAAGTGGTAATTATTTACCTAATTATTACCCTTATCATCAAAGTGTTCAACCCTAGATAGATAGTTATGTTTGAGTGACAAATATTGAATAATGAGTTCTTGTTTTTAGTATAAATTCATGTGGGGTAGTAAAATAGAAAGGATAGTATCAAATACATATATATCTGTCCAGAAGAAAAAGTTTTTCTCTTAGAGAGGCGTTTTCTTCGCTTAGAAAAGTGTTCCTTCTCTCAAGGGATTTTCATAATTCAACCAACTCCTGGCGATGGTGCATTTCCAATTGGGCTTGGTGCTTTTGTTTTAAAAAGTAGGGTCACTTCTTATGATATATAATTATAAAGTTTAAGTTTATATATAGCATGTAAGTTGTACTACTAGAGAAATAATAAAAGTTAATAACCATGTTTTTATATAGTGAATTCATGATGATTTCTCTACAAAATTATGTGTTTTTATGTGCGGATTTTTTAGAATTGGTCTAATATTATTGATCTATTATAGCCCTCATGATTCAAAAAAGTTGATGATATACTTGGTTGAAATTGAGTAATTTTTCTGAAGTAATAGCTAGGGATAGTTTTTCTCATATTTTTTATTAGTAATGCACGCATATTCTAGAAATTGTAAATCTACTCCATCATTTGTATTAAGAATATAACTAAGTAAATAGAAATATGATTTACTTTATATTAATTCTACCACAAAAAAAATCTCAAATTATTCCACCCAACATGGAGGGTATGATTCCAAGTGAAGAACGAGTATTAATCTTTTTTCACTCCAATTTTCTCATGTTTGATTGGGTTAAATGTTTTGGAAAATGTTTTCCAAATCAACTCATTTTCCTCAAATTTAAGGAAAATGACTTCCCTTCAAAACTTAAGGAAAACATTTTCCAAAACTCTCTTCCAACTTCAAATTACAATTACTTTTTTGTTGAAAAAATCAATTTTATTTTGTCCCTACCCTCAAACCAGCCCCCCAACCACCTCCCAAAATAAATAAATATTTTAAAGCTTGTTTTTAAATTCAATTTTTTTACCCTATCCTTTCCTCTACCCCCACCTCCTCCCAAAAAAAATATTAAAAATTATTTTTAAAAGATATTTTAAATTTCAATTTTTAATTTTTTACTCCCCACTCACTACCCTCGCCCCCTCCCACCCCCCTCTATCAAC
>NW_006238962.1:2064088-2077980 GCF_000226075.1 Solanum tuberosum | reverse complement strand
CCCGTTCACCCACCCCCTACCACCCCCCAAAAAAATTTAAGTTTGTTTTTAAAAAATATTTTCAATTTCAAAAATTATTTTCTACTCTAGTAAAAATAAAAGATATTTCTCAAAAAAAAATTCATTCATAAATCAAACACTAAAAATCTTTTCCGAAAAATATTTTCTACTCACCAACCAAACATGAGAAAATAAGTCAAAAATCAATTTATTTTCCAGAAAAACATTTTCTAGGAAAACATTTTCCTTCATACCAAACACACCCTAAATAGGATGTCTCGGCTTGAAATTCTCGAGAATGGAAGAAATTATGTTGCCAAAAAAAGAGTTAGGCAATATGCATATTCAAATTTAATAGAATTCTAACGTAAATATCAGACACCAAGTAAGAATAACGAAAAAACAATATGCACAAGAAGTCCACGTGAATGATGACATTTTTGAGTTTTGACGGTGGTCTTTTATGATATTGTTTTTAAAACATTTATGAACCATGAAACGATGTCGTTTTATCATTTGGCTTGCTAAATGAACAGGATCTACGTGGCCAATGATTGATCCTACGTGGATATCTCCGTCATACCATAGTTGAAATATTTTTTAATCATACGTTAAATTAGAAGAAGGATTATGAGCTAAATTACTAACTCAGCTTCAAAAATCAACTCATGAAGCGCGAATAATATAGTATGAAGATCTAACATTTTAAAAAATAGAAGTGATTTTAAGGTCTAAGTTCCAACACAATTGAACAAGCTAAATCCTATATATTGTTCAAATCATAAAAAGAGGCTATAATTTAAGGATAGATTAATATTATTAAGTTTATAGATTTGAACTATAATTTCATTGCTTATTAGATTCTGAATAAATTAATTATATAATATTAAGTAAAGATAAATTCTTGTCAACAGGAATATTACAATCCAACATCAACAACTTTAATCTTAATAAATAAATATATACTTTGAATCAAAATTAGTGAATTTTCATGAATTAATAAATTCAATTATAAATCTGCCCCTACTATATTGCATCTTATCAACCAAGGTAAAACACTCTAAAATCATAAGCATAAAAATTGAACTTTACTAGTAACTATAACTAATAAAATGATTTTTAAAAAAAAACTCAATAAGTTCAATAAATTAAATAAGGTATCATTTCAATATGCACACCCACCAACAAAAGAAAAAGAGAGAGAATGAAAGTAGATTTTAAAAATTAAAATAGTCCAATACAAAACAAAAAAGAAATTGATTTGTTTGTTTATGTAATGAACAAAATTTTCTTTTAATATGTATATGCCTCATGGCTCGTGAGTTTGTATATAAAAAAATATATTTAAGAAGGCATTGTATATATTAGTCTACACTCTCTTGACATGATTTTAATGTACTATTGATGCATGTATCCAAAATATTATTATTATTATTATATAGAGACTATATTTGGAATAATTTCATTCATCCTCAATTAAGTATACAAATTATGTTGTTTATATTTTGATAACAATCCTCCTTTGAGTCAACAACACTTTAACCAACACCTAGGAACCTAATGCTTTAATGTTTGGGTTGGAAATATTTTAGTAGGAACTCCTTACTAGACACATTCCTAACCGTAATAAGTATGTTCCAACAAAACTATATGATATGATTTACGCACCTTTAGGAATAATAGTGTTCATTAGAAATTTTTATTGTCACTAATCTCTTATTGTTAATCTATTGAATGACTTTGAGTTCATTTTTTATATGTTTTGAGTATTGTTTGCTTTGAATTGACAATTCTGGGTTATAAGGGTATGCTAGTGTTGGCCAGTAACAACAACAAAAGGTAAGGATTTTTTTCTAATTTATTTATTTTAATATTCATGACTAATAAAAATATTCTTATATTTTTTGTCTTTATTTATGTAGGGGCATTGAACATGTCAAGAAAGAACCTATTTGTATCATTCAAGTTGAACATTTGTATTATTCAAGGTAGGCATTTGTGTTAATACACCATATTGATCTTGTTGTCAAAATCTTATTGCCATATATGATGACTTGAGTAATTTATTTGAAAATTCTAAAATATTAGACAAAGTTGAAAATATGAAAAATTAAATAATAACTTTCAAGCTTAGGATTAAATTTACTACATTCTTAATGTTATTAAGTATCAGATAAGAAAATAATGATTATTTTTATTAAGTAAAAAGGCAAAATAGTGAACACAAGAAACTTATATCAAATGTGCAAGAAGAAGTTTATATGCTACATTGATGATGTACATTTGAACACCCTACTTGCTAAAAACATTCACTTTTACTTGTTATTTTTCTCGTATCATAAAGACTTAAGAGAAAAGACACATTAGCTTTTCATATTTTATCGGTAACATTAATTACTTATTCTCCAAATTATTTGTCATGACTTCAGACTATACATCATTATTAACGTATAATATTCATATTAATCATTATTTTCTTCTGAGACATGCAAAATCCAAAATGGCTAAGTAAGAATGAACGGAAGGAGTATACAACAATGGAAGGAACTAAAGTCACTATTATTTTCTCATTTTTGGGTAATTATATTTTTACCAAATGGATATTCCCATTAATGTTTGACCTTTTTCTATTTCACAAGGAAAATATTAAATGGACAATATCATAAAAAGGCTTGAAAAAGCCCAATTAGAAAAGCTGGACCATTTGAAAATGACATATTACTATGGGTCTGTCTTGTTTGAGAGCCCAAAATTTGAAGGAAAAATTATAGACACACTTCACTACCATATATACTATTATTATTTATATTTTAAATATATTACATATCTTACCATTAATTAAGAGTTTTCTACGTATTTTACACTTAGATACATGTATTTTTGCTACTAGATACACAAAATAAGGAAAGAGGCGAGCGAGATTGGGGAGAGAGAAAATACCGAGATTCGTATGTATCTCAGATACATGTGAATCACACTAGATACATGTATCTAGAGTGATTCACATGTATCTGAGCGCTAGATCCATGGGCTAATACACACGAAAAACCAAGAAAGCCAGCTAATTCCTAAAAGTTGGCTTGTAAATGCGAAAATATGCCTTAAAAATGGTGGGACTATTCGCAATGCTTCCCCAACTCACGATGGAGGTCCTCATAAAGTTTTTTCAGGAAAATTTTTTGGGTGCTCCAAGGTGCTAGATCCATGGGGTAACACACCCGAAAAACTAAGAAATTCGGCTAATTCCTCAAAGTTTGCTCGTAAATGAGAAAACATGTCGTAAAAAAATGGTGGGACTACACACAATGCTTCCCCAACTCATAACAGAGGTCCTCATAAAGTTCTTTCAGAATTTTTTTGGTGCTCCAAGGCGCCAGATCCATGACTAATATGCACTAAAAACCAAGAAATTCGATTAATTCTTAAAAGTTAGCTCGTAAATGAGAAAATATGCTTTAAGAACATGGCGGGACTATAAGCAGTGCTTCCCCAACTCATTACAGAGGTCCTCATAAATTTTTTTAATTTTTTTTTGGAAGCTCCGAGGTGCCAGATCTATAGGCTAATACACACGAAAAAAATCAAGAAAGTCGGTTAATTCATAAAAGTTGACTCATAAATACGAAAGTATGCCTTAAGAAAATGGTGGGACTTAAAAAAAGTACCGTGAGGAAAAGATGAAAAAGACTTTGAAAAGAGAATCAAAGAGTGTTTGTAATTATCGAGAGGAAAACAGATGGTGGCCAGTGATGTGCTACGGTCGGATATCGAACGATGATGAGTCGGTCCACCGATCAACTCGGGGCTTGGACTAGCTTGGATTGGGGGAAGGCCAAATCCCGGGCTATTGATACGCCTGTAGAATGTTGTCTCCTTGATTGTGGTAGGGAGCACGCGCCTATGGTGTGCTTTAGCATATGTGTGCTCTGGACACTAGCATGCGGACTCCCTATTCGACCCGTCTTGAAACACAGACCAAGAAGTCTTACATGTTTGCGATCAACGGGTGTGTAACCCCGTAAGTTCTAAGGAAGCTGATTGGTGAGATCCTCTTGAGGGGTGCACCGCTGACCGACCTTGATCTTCTGAGAAGGGTTCGAGTGTGAACATACATGTTGGGGCCCGAAAGATGGTGAACTACGCTTGTCCGAGGTGAAGCCTGGCGAGCGAGATATGTTATATATCCCAGATACATATGAATCTACATGGATACAATGTATCTAGAACAAATTACACCTAAATTTGACCTCATGTATCCAAAATACATGTATTTGGACGTATCTGGAGACACCAAAATCTAGTAAGATATGCTATATTGCAAACTAGAGTATATCTAAATAATTAGCTCCTAAACTAATGAGATTTGTGTAAGTTCCCTAAAATTAAATAGGTATTCTTTAGATATCACGAATACGAACAACCATCATAAACTCGTGTTTTATTTAGATTTTTCGATTCCACACTGTTTGAAATTTCAAAGTGATCCTACTAACATGATCTTGGGCAATCCTCACATCATCATGAGCTAACTTATGAGTTGAGTTAAACTCAACATTCATTTTTTAATCATGGCATCAGAGCCTACGTTTATTTCAGTTTCTTAATCAGAAGTTGAATTTCATGTCATATCGTCTACGCTCTACATATCAACTCTTGGGTGTGTGATATGAGGGGCGTTAGATATGAATCTCCTTGTATAACTAGACAATTCTCTTCTTTTAAACTAGTTTTTTTTTATTGAGTTAGATTCAATGTTTATTTACCAAAAAGAGAAAGAAAAAAAGATTCAATGTCTATTTCTTTTCATAGTCTTATAATTGCCACCTGAAGGGGAAAAAAAATGAATTCCAGAAGTAAAATTTTGACTATAATATTGGAAGTTATCTACCTGTAAATAGTGTTAGGCCAGAATCCAATGACCAAACGAGGATGTAATCGTGTAATCAGAGGTCGATTCAGAATTTTAATTTTATCGCTTATGAATAATAATATAACACAGAAAAAGAATAGTACTATAGTAATTTTTTGAACTTTATATATAGTAATTAAATTGAAAACAAAAATGGTAGAGGACTTTTATTTTGTTTTGTTTTGGAATTAAAGTTGGAATGCTTCTTTGGTCCATTTTACTGGTAGTTATTATTTTTCCTACTTTAAAAAAGTGCACGTACGGAAATATTTTACGACGAGGCGCAATAGATTTTTTTTCTTTGATATTTATTTTGAGCTTCATTGATTCAGAGACGGCAAGATTTGTTAAAGAGAATAGATCTGATAGTTTTCATTTTCAGGACTACAACTCGAGATCTCTTATTAAGGATAAATGGTCCTACAATGACTACAAGTTAACTTCTTAGTAATTGCCAAGATGTTTCCAATGATAAAATAATAAATATTTTAATTAAATCTGAAAATACAAGTCAACAATTAACTCATGTACGATTTAACAACCCCAAAGCCATCTTGAATTTTTTATTCAATAAGAAATGTCAATTTTTTTATGCCTAACAAGTAGTTACATCCCTCTGTCCTATTAAAACTTAATTTTCTAATGAAAGTTTGAAAATTGAAGTTGTAAAAGAATCAAAGGTAAAAGTTACCTTTTTCAACGAAATTAACAACCGAGCATATTGAGTTAATTAACACTAACCACCTCACTATCCCGACCATTCCGCCAATAACAATAATAACATATTTAATATTTAATATTTAGGAAAAAAGGTCTGAAATATATACGAACTTTGACCGAAATTATTGTTACGATATCAAACTTTGAAAATGATCTTTTACCCCTCTGCACTATTTAATAGTGTATTTTAAAGGTATATATGTGTCCACATGGACATCATAAATATTGCATCATTATAAATAGTAATGTGTCCACGTGGGTACATATATACCTTTAAAATACGCTATTAAATAGTGCAGGGGTAAAAAGTCCTCTATAAAGTTTGATATCGTAACAACAATTTCGAACAAAGTTGAAGTATTTTTCTGACTTTTTTCCCTAATATTAATCTATAAGTGAAATCTAAGCAGAATGATATATATATACAATCTTATTCTTATCTTGTGAAGATTGAGAGGTTTTTTTTCTTCTATAAATGCTCTACTCAAATAAATCATGATAAAAACAAGCATGAAAAGAAATACTTGTATATAATAATGAAATTGAAGTAAAAACTTGTCAATAACTCTAAAATATCATAATTCTATATGTGACTCGTCAACCACCATAAAAGAATTAAAGAAGAAACACTATACACAATTGAGTTCCTTTGAAATTCTACCAATCATCATAGCTTGATGAAGTGGTCAATCTAGCTAGCTACAACTTGCAATAATAAGATTAAATTACAATATGTCACCAATATAAACAAATACAAGTTACAATTGTAAACTTTCAAATGCCATAATTGATATTAGCATATTATAGCTACTTTTCTTCTTTGGTACATTTATATTTCTAAAATGTCGGTCCAAAAAAACATTATTCAAAGACATCAAGAATTATCATCATAGTAAGCTTTTCAAAAAGTTTTAAAGAAATATTTATTATATAGAGTTATTTGTTAAGTCAAAATTAAAAAAAAACTATTTTTTGAATAATAATAAAAATCGATTTACAAAATTCAATTTTTTTTTCCAGAAGCATTTTTGAAATTTCGGCCAAGCACAAATTAATGTTGTAATATTGACAAACATGTTTCTTTAAATTAATTTCCAAATACATGCAAACAACTACTTTTAAAAAGTAGTTTTTTTTTTTTGAAAAACACTTCTTATAAAATATACTTTTCAATAAGTTTGAACATTTTAAATTGTCCTTGAAAGTTGAATCTCAAGACCAAAGACAAAGTAAGACATCGCGTGTACTTGGAATTTATTTACGTTAACTCAAACTTTGACAATTGACAATAACATGTATTTTAAAAATTATATCTATGTGGATATTAGATTATTTATATTTTGAATTATTAATTAGTAAACCGTGTTTCTTAATTGAAAATCTCAGCTCTCTATTAGGGTGTGTTTGGTATAGCGAAAAATGATTTTTTAGAAAATAATTTTTGATTTTCTTATATTTAGTTGATTAAAATATTTGAAAAATAATAATTCCCTTAATGAAAATAGAGAAAACAAATGCATAAATGATTTCCATGCTAATTATTGTCTTCTCTCTACCCTTCAACTCTCTACCGACGAGTTCAAGATTTAAGTTTTATAGGTTAAGTATTTAAAGTTCTTGGTGTTGAATCCATGATATTTTAAAGTTACTGGTTCATCTATTGTTTCATATTTAGCAGTCAGATGAACCATGTTACATGTACCAGTATATGTTGTCTCCGCCTCTGACCCCACAATCATCACTACCATAGTATTTTCCTAAACTATAAACAAATGTTTATAAAACAATATTTTTTTATATGTATTTACGAAACACTAGAAAATAAATAAGATAACTATGATGACTTAATTTCCTCAAAAACATTTTTCTTCTTCCTACCAAACACACCTTTTAAGACCATACAACTTATATAAATATAGACAAAATGAGAACATCATGATCATATAAAACTATTCATACATATTTCTTCTAAGTTACAACAAACTATATTCTATGGCTAACAATAATGAAGAATTTTGTAAAGATTACTTTGAATTAAAGGCACAAGAAGCTAGTTACTTTGATTTTATTCGTATTTTCTATTCTAGTAACTTAGATAAAAGAAATTTCTTCGATGTATCGATCGGAGTTACATCGACGATACGAGGTTTTCGCCGGCGATGGCTCATTTTTATCTCCATTGTGTTGCAAAGATTATTGCTTTGGTTCAAAAATCCTATGGAAAATTTAGGTTCTTTTATAGAGCTTTTGCAGAATTATCCTTCTTTTAATGGTGGTTTTATTCAACTTTTCTTCAATATATTACAAGGTACGTACATTATTTTGACTTTAATTATCATTATATATATATATATATATATATATATATATAACTTTGACAATTGACAATAACATGTATTTTAAAAATTATATCTATGTGGATATTAGATTATTTATATTTTGAATTATTAATTAGTAAACCGTGTTTCTTAATTGAAAATCTCAGCTCTCTATTAGGGTGTGTTTGGTATAGCGAAAAATGATTTTTTAGAAAATAATTTTTGATTTTCTTATATTTAGTTGATTAAAATATTTGAAAAATAATAATTCCCTTAATGAAAATAGAGAAAACAAATGCATAAATGATTTCCATGCTAATTATTGTCTTCTCTCTACCCTTCAACTCTCTACCGACGAGTTCAAGATTTAAGTTTTATAGGTTAAGTATTTAAAGTTCTTGGTGTTGAATCCATGATATTTTAAAGTTACTGGTTCATCTATTGTTTCATATTTAGCAGTCAGATGAACCATGTTACATGTACCAGTATATGTTGTCTCCGCCTCTGACCCCACAATCATCACTACCATAGTATTTTCCTAAACTATAAACAAATGTTTATAAAACAATATTTTTTTATATGTATTTACGAAACACTAGAAAATAAATAAGATAACTATGATGACTTAATTTCCTCAAAAACATTTTTCTTCTTCCTACCAAACACACCTTTTAAGACCATACAACTTATATAAATATAGACAAAATGAGAACATCATGATCATATAAAACTATTCATACATATTTCTTCTAAGTTACAACAAACTATATTCTATGGCTAACAATAATGAAGAATTTTGTAAAGATTACTTTGAATTAAAGGCACAAGAAGCTAGTTACTTTGATTTTATTCGTATTTTCTATTCTAGTAACTTAGATAAAAGAAATTTCTTCGATGTATCGATCGGAGTTACATCGACGATACGAGGTTTTCGCCGGCGATGGCTCATTTTTATCTCCATTGTGTTGCAAAGATTATTGCTTTGGTTCAAAAATCCTATGGAAAATTTAGGTTCTTTTATAGAGCTTTTGCAGAATTATCCTTCTTTTAATGGTGGTTTTATTCAACTTTTCTTCAATATATTACAAGGTACGTACATTATTTTGACTTTAATTATCATTATATATATATATATATATATATATATATATTCTCTCTTTAATTTTCTTTCAATTGCTATTCAGAGTTGAGTTATCAAATGGTCACTGTTAAAAAATTAAAAAAGGTGAAATTTCGACAATTTAGTCTTTTCAGTGATGAATTTTATGTTGAAAGTTTCATCGTTGAGACTATATTTTCATAAGAATGTCCTTTTGGAAGTTCGTGTTTTTTTTTAGTGTTGGATGATTTATCAACTTAGTTAAACTAGTCCTTTGGGATGACTCAGTTGGTTTGGAGGGTGGTTATCCACACGGATGATTCGGGATCAATCCCCCCTCAATGCCTTCTGAGTCGAGCTTGTTGTATAGGGCTTGCCTAGTGCGGTTTACATCCCCTGTGTGGTTTGCAGGCTATTACACAGTAAAGGATTTACCCAGTACTCACCCAAAGGGCAGAGGTTTAGCGACTGTGGGTTATCTTAGGTTTAGAGTTAAACTATATTATTAAGAATGTCACTTGATATATACAATCTTCCCAAAAATGAACTATATTTCAGTTGGAAAATAAATTTTTTGGTGCTGGAAAGATGATGTGGCATATCATATCAACTGTTAAACTTTTTAATTTTGTTTTCAAACAATGATCCATTTTTTTTTGTTTTACGTTTGATCATATGTACCATAATTAAAATGCTTCCATTTTCAGATTTCTCAATTTTAATAAAGTTTTATTTGTTTCTTCTTTTATTTTATCATAGATGGAATATTTTCTAAATTTTTCTGGTAGAAATTAAATTGCTTTTTTAGAGTTTATAGACATGCAAGTAAAATGAAATCAAAATGCATGATTCATGCATAGTACCTAAACACGACATGCATTAATTCTCATTTACAAGTTTGAAAATATAAATCTTCTTTGACTTGCTATGAATAATATTTTGTCAAGTTTATTTTTACTTGTTCACTTTAATGTTTGTACGTTTCTTAAGAAATATAATTAATTAGTTTTTTTATCACAATATTCATAGTAATTGATGTATAATATCAGGTCTTGGGAATAAATAATTAATACTCCATTGAAGGCAAAAGAGGGGAACATAATTATTTTTATATGTTAAAAGTGATAAATAAAAATGAAAATATATTTTCGAAATAATGTATAAGTAAAAGTAAACGGAAGAAATATCTGAAAACTAGACTTAATTTTATTTATATTATTATTATGATAGACGGCGAGAGAAATATTAAAGCTTGAGAAATATTTTTTTGAGAAGGGCAACATCATAGAGCATAGTATTAAATTCCGTAATTGATTAAAAAAATGTCACAATAATCCTACAAGAAAAAAGAATTCACCAAATTGAAATATTATGAAACAAAATTCAGGTTTTTTATCTGATATTTAATATTTGTATTGGGGTTTGACTAAATCTGAATTCTCATTTTGAAATTTCTCACCACAATCCACATTAGTGAAGCAAAATTAAGTTGAACAATGAAAATGTCATGACGTGCATTTCATAATTAATTATTTTTCTACTAATTTTTTTTCTTTATATGCAATGTTTAATATTCACTAGTATTATAAATTCTTGATACTATCAGTGTATATAAATAATATATCTCATCGTACAATTGTAGGAAAAGTAGTAAGGCCGGAAAAGTCATCGGAAAAATTCAAGTCGATGATCGGAAATCTTGATTTGAGGGTGGAATTAGACAAGAAAATAAAAATTGGGGATATAAGATATAATCGACACGTGTCAATTATGGCTGCTAAATTATCTTATGAAAATGAAGCATTAAATAAGACAGTAATTCAACAGCATTGGCAGGTAAATTATTATTCTTTATAATAATTATAATATTTATTAAAAAATAAAAAATTACTAATTAAAATATGCACTGTGTTTATTTTTTCCTGCAGATGCATTTCTTGGGGTTGCATAATTTTTGGAATGGTAAGCGATCTTTATCTCTTTTAAATATATTGAACGGTTACGAAAGATTGAATTTGAACGGATAAAAATAAACATAGCTAATAAATGATCAGTTTAAATTCCAGTGAGTAGACCAAATCTATTTTCATGAGTTGATTAGGTATTTTCAACAACTACGTTCAGGTGCAAATTAGAATAGGATTTCACTTATATATACTATAAATGAAAATAGTTTTTTATGTGTGAATGTATTTTTATATTCTATTTTTCTTAAATTGCTCAGACACCAACCAAACTTAATTAAGAAGATTTCAAAATAGAAAATAATTATAAACAACATTTTATTTTTCTTAGAAAACGTAAAATAAAATGCTGGTTGGTGAAAAAATTAGTAATTTAGGTAGGTGATTAGTTTAAACTTATTATATAATTAAGTGCGTATAAGATTCCATTTTAGGTGATTTGAAGTGATGTCCTCGAAGTGCATTAATTACATTAATTTTAAAATCTAGTTGTAGATATTTGTAATTAATTGATAAAATTAGTGTTAATTTTTTACTTTTAGCGTTATTATTAAGAAATCAAAACCTTGATGTATGTGCAATAGCTAGCATAAATTAATTTAATACAATAAATATTGCTATATTTTATTGAGTGATCCAAAACGTACGCCTTGATCTTTTACCACCAACCTCTCTATGTTGATTTCAAAATAATATTAAACTTTTAATTTGAGTCAAGACATGATCAACACTAATTTATTAAAAAAAAAAACACTTGATACTTTTTGTCGGTGGAAGCTGTTAGGTATTTCATAAAATTAATTGAGATGCATCATTCGTCCGAGCTGATCGGAACATCAAGATTTTATTTTAAAAATCTCCAACTTCTTTGGATTTACACTTATTTTTATTTCCAATACAATAGTGTTTGGGTTTTCTTCTAAAGTAAAGTTAAATTTGGATACAAAATTAGATTATGTACGGTAATTTTTTTTTATTTATACTATCATTATACATTATCAAAGCTATGTACGATAAACGAGGTTCAATTAAATTCCCTTCATCAACAAAAAAATATACCATATATATACATTTTAAAAAAGTTTGCACACGTATAACTTGTTCAATGCAGTCTTTAATCCCTTGTTCGATTTTTTGATTCCTGCCTATAATGATATACTGTATATGTAGATATTTTCTTCAAAAACACACAAACACACACAAACACACTCGATTTTCACTTTTCTTTTGTAGTTGAGTTGATTGACTGCCTAACCTTTCACCTTATTGGTAAGGGTTAGACTCCCATCTCGTAATCCCGTCTCCTATTTCCCCTTCCCTTACCTCCGACGTAACAATTAAAATATATTATTATTTTTTGCAGCTTATGAGGAACAATATTCAACCCAAGCCATAATGTTTCAAGACAAAATTGAAGATCCAAATTTAATTGTGGTAGCATTTAGAGGGACAAGCCCATTTAATGCAAATGCATGGATCACAGATATAGACTTATCATGGTATGAACTTGAAGGCCTTGGTAAAATCCATGCAGGCTTTATGAAGGCCCTAGGGTTACAAAAGCCCATTGGATGGCCCAAACACATTAACCAAGAAGCCCAAGAACAAAATAATAGTAGTTCTAAAGAATTTGCATATTATAAAATAAGAGAAGAATTGAAGAAAATATTGAGCAAAAATGATAAAGCAAAGTTTATAGTAACAGGACATAGTTTAGGTGGTGCATTAGCAATATTATTTGCATCAATATTAATTTTACATGAAGAAGAGTGGCTATTAGATAAATTGGAAGGAGTTTACACTTTTGGCCAACCAAGAGTTGGAGATGAACAATTTGGGAAATTCATGATGGAGAAATTGAAGAAATTTGATGTGAAGTATTATAGGTATGTTTATTGCAATGATATGGTGCCAAGATTGCCCTATGATGACAAAACTTTATTCTTCAAGCATTTTGGATCATGTTTGTTCTACAATAGCCTCTACTATGGCAAGGTAAACTTTCTAATTTGTCTGTACAATACGATGAATTTAAGAGTTTTAGATGATAAATATATAGTAGTACCATTATATCAACGATTCTTGCAAGGACTTGTCATGCTTATATGGTAGGAACTTTCTAATCTCTCTGTATGATCGATTTAGGAGTTTTAGATAATAAATACATAGTAGTAGTACCGTTATATCATTATTATTTCAAGGATTTATCATTCTTATATTACATAAACTTTCTAGTCTCTCAAAATCATCTATCTCGATCAGTAACAAATCTAAGATTTTAAGATAATAACTTTGGAGTAGTATCATTACATTCACTATTCTTTCTTGTCATGCTTATATAATCGATCTCGATCAATAGGAATTAGGACTCACTATTTTCTCAAGGACTTGCTATGCTTATATGATCGATCTCGATCAGTGTAGAATCTAGGATTTTAAGATAATGAGTGTGAAGAATCATTACGCTCACTATTCATAACTAGTGGAGATCAGAGTACGAGGGTCAATATATTTAGTTTTTAGCATTAATTCAAACATTAACTGTAAAAAAAATATTCTAAAATGAATTTTACATATTCAGAAGCTTACATAAAAATTATCTTAGATCATATTTTTACGAGTCTAGAGCCTAAAGGGCAAAAAAAATGGTCAAAAATTCCAAAAGGGCACATCACTTTTTATTTTAGCCAAAAGGGCAAAATCGCTGCGTCAGCAGCGACTTTCCTCTGACAAAATGACAAAATCGTTGCCCTAGCAGCGATTTCGTCTAAAAAAAAATATTTTTTTTTAAAATTAAAAATCGCTGCTTTTTTTTCTTTAAAAAAACTAAAACAGCACATCAAAAAAAAAATTAACCAAAAGGGCTTCTGACAAAACAAAAA
>NW_006238962.1:2060179-2063923 GCF_000226075.1 Solanum tuberosum | reverse complement strand
AAAAAAAATTTTCTTTACAAAATCGCTGCCACAGCAGCGATTTTTAATAAAAAATATATATTTTTTAATTCTTTTTACAGAATCGCTGCTGTGGCAGCGATTTTTAATAAAAAAAAATAAAAAAATTTTTTTTTTACAAAATCGCTGCTGTGGCAGCGATTTTTAATAAAAAAAAAATAAAATTTTTTTTTAGACGAAATCGCTGCTAGGGCAGCGATTTTGTCAGAGGAAAATCGCTGCTGACGCAGCGATTTTGCCCTTTTGGCTAAAATAAAAAGTGATGTGCCCTTTTGGAATTTTTGACCATTTTTTTTGCCCTTTAGGCTCCGGACTCATATTTTTACAGCTAATATTAAAAAAATATCTTAATCTGTTACTAATTACAGGTTTTGGAGGAAGAACCAAACAAGAATTACTTCTCATTGCTATGGGTTTTACCAAAGGTGTTGAATGCTGTTTTTGAGCTAATTAGGAGTTTTATTCTCCCTTGGATTAAGGGAAATGATTACAAACAAAGCTGGTCTGAGATAATCTTTAGAATGGTGGGATTAATTATTCCAGGGTTATCGGATCATGGTCCAGTAGATTATGTTAATCTTACTCGTTTAGGAACTAATCTTCATCTTCCTCAATCACAAGAAGGTCTTAAACAAGATTAACTTGAAACCCAATTTGTTCAATTATATATACTCCTTTAGGTTGATGTATAAGTTATGATACTTAGCTTTACAAAATTCATATCGATTGTATTACCAAATTGTGACATTAATTTAAGTTTAGAAAGAAGGTATTTTTAACTTTGTATAGGTTCATGGGCCTTAACAAGATACAATTTCTAAGGTCTCATCGATTCAGTGAATCACTTAAAACTTTAATATGTTTTCGGTGTCATTAAAACTTTAATATGTTTTCGATGTCATCAAGCTAGCTTTGGTGAGCTATTACGCTTTCTTCAAATCGTATCATTATTTGATTGAGCACGGCATGGTATGCTATAGCTATTTAGCTTTACCCCACCAGAAAAGAAAGAAACATTTGAACATTACAAAATTATGCACAATATTACAAAATATTAGTTTCTACTTGTCATAATTAAACATATTAAGATAACATATAGTAGTAAAATTACAAGATGTAATTTGAAGTATAATAATTTCTACACAGAATCTATACTGTTGGTGTTCGGGCTAGCTTGTGCATACTTAGATTGTTGTACTTTGTACCTGCTACCTCCCCACCGTACAAGTAACTCGGTCCATCAAAACTTGGGAGGATGAGAAGACATCGCCCAGCACACTTTCGGGAAACATAGAATAGTAGAAGGTCCAGCATGCAGAACACGACGATCATTATAAATTCACGAATTAGAAATGCTGTAATATACTCTTTCCCATAACTTCTCATACCAGACCAGTGGTGTCCACTCTACTGGTATTAACCCTACTCTCCAATGGTTTTCACCAACTCTTATAGACAGGTAGGCCACACCTTGGATGCTATGGACTTGCCACACATTATAACCCAGAGAGAAGGATGGATAAGACTCATGCACCTTTCCGTGATTGACAACCAAAAAATTCACTCATCGGAATCTCATCACTGCCCTACTAGCAACTAGTAGAGCTTTAGTAACCCTTCCTGCTAATACGTTATCAACCAACAATCACTGCAATCTCCACTTCATATAAGGTAGGATATATTAGCTTTTCGGTTACATACATCAGTATACAGAAGAAGGCCACAACAAAGACGAACCCCATGTGCTCCGGAGAAAGGTATCCATAATTCCACTTGGCAAAAGAGATTTTCTTTTAATTTATTTATTTTAATATTCATAACAAATTAAAATATTCTTATATTTTTTGTCTTTATTTATGTAGGGGCATTGAACATGTCAAGAAAGAACCTAGCTATTTGTATCATTCTAGTTGAATATTTGTATTATTCAAGTTAGACATTTGTGTTAATACACCATATTGATCTTGTTATCAAAAATCTTATTGCCATATATGATGATTTGAGTAATTAATTTGATAATTTTAAAATATTAGACAAAGTTGAAAGTATGAAAAATTAAATAATAACTTTAAAGCTTAGGATGAAAATCTCCTACATTCTTAATGTTATTATCATATAAGAAAATGATGATTTTTTTTTAATTAAGTAAAAAGGTAAAATAATGAACACAAGAAACTTATATCAAATGTGCAAGAAGAAGTTTATATGCTACATTGATGATGTACATTTTAACACCCTACTTGCTAAAACATTGACTTTTACTTGTTATTTTCTCGTATCATAAAGACTTGAGAGAAAAGACACATTATCTTTTCATATTTTATCTTTAACATTAATTACTTATTCTCCAAATCATTTGTCATAACTTAAAAGTATACATCATTTAATAATGGATATTATCTTATGATATTCATATTAATCATTATTTTCTTCTGAGACATGCAAAGTTCAAAATGGCTAAGTAAGAATGGACGAAGGAGCATACAACAATGGAGGTAAATAAAGTCACTATTATTTTCTCATTTTTGGGTAGTTATATTTTGGAAAAATTACTGAAATACACATCTTATGTTTCCCTTATTTTTAATATTCTCTTCTATTTCTAAAAACCTCTAAAATCCCTTATTTCTCTCCTAATTCTAAATTATTTTATAATGTATCCGAGCTAATTTTTAATGTATTTAAGCTACATATTATGTATCCGGTTTATTTTATAATGTATCCGAGCTAGTTTTTAATGTATCCGAGCTACATATTATGTATCTGGTTTGTTTTACTTTTTCAGGGATTAATGTAATTACAAACTAAATAGGGATACATTGTAATTTCATATTAAAACTATGTGATTACTAAAATTTATACTTATATTTTTACCAAATGGATACTCCCATTAATGTTTGAACTTTTTCTATTGGACAAATTACTTAACTACACTCATTTACTTACCTTAATATCCATTTATCCCTACTTATTTCAAAAATTTCAAAAATCCCTTATTTACCTATGTATCCCGCATGTATCCCGTGCACAACGCTATGTATCCCGCTATGTGAAATGTATCAAACGCTATGTATCATGTGCACAACGCTATATATCCCGATATGTGGAATGTATCATACCTAGTGTATCCCGTGCACAACGCTATGTATCCCGCTATGTGGAGTGCATCAAACCTAATGTATCCCGTGCACAATGCTATGTATCCCGCAAACATCATTTTAAGGAATTTTTGGTAAATAGAAAAATAGAAGGGATAGAATGTAATTTAATACTTATAATATGTGGTTCCTATAATTTATACTTTTCTACCTCACAAGGAAAATGTTAAATGGACAATATCATAAAAAAGGCTTGAAAAAGCCCAAGTAGAAAAACTGGAGGCTTAACCCATCGGTGACCACCTAAAGTTAGCACAAATTTTCACTTAGACACTTTAATTAGACTTTGTTCATTTTAGACACCTCATGTCATGTCCCGTTATATCTTTTTGACACTTTTGAAAATGACATATTACTATGGGCATGTCTTGTTTGAGAGCCCAAAAATTAAAGGAAAAACTACATACATACATACTTTACTACCATATATACTATTACTCTATTACTTATACTAGTATATGTACTCACGCATTGCACGGTTAGTAGAGAAATGTGATCATAAATATTGATTTACTGTCATAATTTTTAAATTAAATTATGTATATATATATATATATATATATATATA